>NC_141055.1:20145714-20405714 GCF_041138505.1 Cibotium barometz | reverse complement strand
CCTTTATAACATACTTTGTGGTATGTATATTTAGGCTTTGTGCCCAATGGAATAAACATGAGCGTTCCCGACCTTTCATTTCTTGTCCTTCATTGTAGACTTCTCTAATAGCATTCTAATTTTTTTGGCTTCATTTGCCATGAAACCAAAGAAGTCTGCCTTTTTAAATCCATGTGTCACCATGACATTATTTACGCACTCCCAAAACAATACTTGGAAAGTCTTGTCCTCCTCTTTCATATCGCAAGTTGTTGCAATAATTAGAAGCTCCTATAGGCTACAACTAAAACTTAATATGCTAAAAGAGGTAATGACAAAAAACTTTTTTTTTTCAAAACCCATTATTACTAGGCGACACACCATTGTTACTACCTTGGATCATAAATGTGACAAGCCATTGTTATCCAATCCATGATGCATCTAGTGTGGTCAAATTAGATCCAAGTGCTTCTTAGATCACCATTCGCTGAATGCCTCATTCTATTGATGAGTTCGATACCCAAAGCTGGTCCTTTAGTAGTGTGACACAAAGTTGGAGTTTTGACTTTGGTCACTTCTTAGAATCAAAACACACTTGTATGAAACCTCACAACCTCCTCACCTTCCTTTCTCTCCCTAGGTTAAGATAAAGATAAACACATCAAAGGTGAGATCATAATTTATGGAAGGAAAGATGAAAGGCTTAGGAGAAGCAAGAATTTCTACCAGTCTTGCAGCTCCAAACAAGAGGGCAATTCTTTGCTTGAAGAAAATCTTCTGACTCTCAGGATTACGTGAACGGAAACATACGGGGAATGTTGTAAGGTTCATCCGTTTGAATTGGGCGATTTGGACGGAACATCTTAAAGTAAAAGAATATAGCAATCACTTACAAGAGGATAAGATACATGGGATTTGCTTTTTGATAAGAGATTAAGAGGAATTAATCATTATTAAGAAGAAATAATGGCCAAAAGTCTATAAAAACAGAGATACACAAAGAATTATAGTTTTAAATCCATAAAGATTATACAAAAGAGGATTACATTTGTACGTAGAGCTTGAAGAGAGCTTCATGCCTATATAAAAACTTTTAAAAATGGACAACCGAGCGAAAAGTTATGAGCATTTTACTACAAGACTATAAAAATGCCAAAATTAGCCTAAAAGTTAGCAACTTTGGAAGAGAAATTAGTTATATGAGTGGAAAGAGCATATAAAGAGCTTTCTAGCCATATGATCAATTTTAGAAACCAATACCTGAGTGATGAGTAATTACCGGTTGAAATTTGAGTATTAGACCCACAAAAACTGCACTTCCATATCTTTGCATGAAACCTCAATTTTCACATAGCCTCTTGCCTTTCATCTCCTTCATGATTTAAGCTAGAGGGCAAGGGTTAACATTGCTCATCGGACAATCCTAAAGATTTACCTATGGTCCCCAAAGTCTTTTTACATGCTCATTACCGCTAAAACCATTGGTACCTCCAAAGGAGGATGGCAATTAGGCAAGGGCTACCTTGAGAAGTCACAAGCCCACCAAGATAATAACTCCTTATCCCACTTATCAACAATCATCAAAGAGGTCCAAAATTGGGTTAAGCATGAGGAGCTAATGCTAAATGAGACATTCACATGTAAAAAGAGAGTGTTTGAATAAGGGTTTGAAGATAAGAGAATGGCAATGATACAAAATGCTCAATTGAGGAGGCTTCATTCATTGATTTGAAGAAAGGGAGAGGAGGGCTCCTTTTATAGGTGGAGAATCACCCTCTCTTCCATTGATACAAATTACAACATGAAAATTTTCAACCCTTCAGTGACATAAGGGTATTTTTCACCATCAATTGTCCTCTTAGGCTAAGTCTTCTATTGATTATTAAATTGAAGACTTTTTGACTTTAAAAGTGTGATGAGGTAATAGCCAAGTCTAAGTGGCATGTAGGTGGAGATCCCACTTACACATGACAGAATTCTCCTCTTCCATGTAGGCATTCTAGAAGAACCTTTCCCAATTATGCACCTACACACACTCCTCCACACATGCCTTCCACACTCCCCAACTTGTAGCCTTATGGTGAATACTATATTAATAATATAATTAAAATCCATGTGAGCATGAAGACCCACTTTTATTTTCCACATCACTAGCCTATCTACCATACCAAAGTATTTATCAAGCATACTTGTGGCATTTAAAATGTGTGCACCCTAAATCAAGTAAAACCATTATATTTGAAGATAGAATGCTGTTACCAGGGTAGCCACCAAGCCGCCGCATCACCACGCCGTTATTCCATTGTGGGCGCCGCAATCTTCTTGGACAAGCTTCCACCTTATTACCATTGAGAAACCATCAAAATATGTACAAACTTGAAAATGAAAGATATCAATTTTTCATGTCACATCTTTCCCCCCCAGCAGATCCTCCACGCTTGTCTTGGGGGTCTGCCTGCTGGCCATGGTGCTCGAGGGTAAAATATCTTTAGCCGGTAAGTACTCATTGCCACGTCCGAGAACCTCTTGGCCACTTGCATCCTCTAGAAGATAGGTGTTATTTTTGAACTTTTTCTTTATCCTGAAGGGGCCTTCCCAGCGTCGAAGAAGCTTCTTATCCAGTTGTTTCTCCACACGGCCATTATACCTCATGACTAAGCTTCCTTGCTTGAGTTCTGGCTTCTTTTTCTTCTTCGTGAGAGTGCCATGCCTTGCCTTGCACCATTGTTGTGCAGCCTTCAAATTTTGAAGTGCCTGAAGTCGCCTTGGGCATGGGTTTCTTCTTCATTATTCAAGCATGCAAAAGATGTGCGAAGGCTTGTGATTTCTAATTCTATTGGCAAAATAGCCTCCATTCTATAAACTAATTGAAAAGGTATGAAACCAAGAGAGAGTTTGTGAGTTGTCCTATAGGCCCATAGGACCTCTAGCAAATGCACATTCCACTTTCTCTTCATAGTATCCACTAGCTTAGACAAAGATCCACAAAGCAGTCCATTAGTTTTTTCTACTAAACCATTACATTGGAGATAATAGGGAGTTGACGTAGCATGCTTTATTTTTAATTTGTGCACCAAAGCTTCAATCAAGTCATTCCTGAAAGACCTCCCCCCATCCATAAGGATTTCTAATGGACACCCAAATCGGGCACATATGTATTCCCTGAGAAAGGATGCCATAGCCATTGCTTTATTATTGACCATGGCCTTTGCTTCTACCCACCTTGTTGCATAATTTGTGGCCACCAATATGTAATACTTTCCATGTGAGGAACGAGGAAGTGGGCCCACAAAATCTAATCCCCACCTTTCAAATGGACCATATGCTGGGATAGGGTTTAAGGATCCGGGAACCAATTGCTTATGCCCATATGCCTGGCATACTTCATAGCTTCTGCACCACTCATAGACATATTTGCTGAGTCGAGGTCAATAATAACCTGTGTTAAGGATCCTCCGAGTTGTGCTGGCTGAGGCAAAGTGACCTGAACATTCATGACATAATTCCATAATCCTTTTAGATTCTTCCAGGCTCACTACCCTTCTAAGAATCTTATCCTTACCTTGCTTGTAAAGAACATCCCCTAGAATTGTGTAAGAAGTATCCTGTATCTAAATAGTGTTGAACATCTTGGAGCTCAGGCCAACCTGTATCCATTAATGCAAGAATAGCTACTTTAAAAGAAGCCAAAGTTTTAGTAGCCAATTCATCAGCCTTTTGATTATCCTTCCTGTTAACATACACAAATTTACAAAACTCAAAAGCTTCTTTTAGCTCCAATGCCCTTTTATATAATTCTTGGAGATTAGAACTCCTTGCCTTATATTCTCCTTTCATTTGTCGGATGACCAATTGCGAATTCCCTTTAACCTCTACCTCTTTAATTCCATCTTTTATGCAATCTTCTAATACCCAAATTAATGCATTGTACTCAGCCACATTATTTGATATAGCCTTTGGAAATTCCCTACCCTTGGCCCATATCTCTTTTCCTTCTGGAATTAATAAAACTATCCCCCCAGCCCCACATTGCCTGGAAGGGCTAAAGGCTCCATCAAAATGAAAAGTGAAATCAGTTGGTGGTGTCTCCAAATCTTCATATACTTCTTCCTTTGTTCCTGTTCCTTCTTCCTCTTCCTTCCTTGTAAGCAAATTTGTAAGAGAGGCCCTAGTGGTGTTTTCTATAATAAAAGTGAAAGAGAATTATTGAAGCTCACAAATCCACTTTGCAAACTTCCCTCCTGCAGGATTGGGTTTGCGGACCAAGAATTGTAAAGAAGGTTGAGATGTGAGGAAGAAAAAAGGGCGAGGTAACAAGTATGACCTGAACTTCTTTACTACAAAAACAAGAGACAAACCACCTTTCTCCATTTCACCATATCTCTCCTCGACATCAGTGAGTTGTGGGCTTGCATAATACACTAGTTGCATACGCCCTTGCTCTCCCTTTTGCAAGAGTATAGCACCTACTGAATGTGATGAGACACTTGGGTTCACATAATAGTCCTCCCCCCACCTACTAGGAGGCTGCATAATTGGACTTTGACTCATGCATTCTGTAACGTACCCATCTTCACTAATAAAGAAATGTCCATGTAATTATGAGTTTTTATGGTATAAATATCTATAATTTTATTATTTGAGTCATTTCCACTTAGAATCTTCAAATTATGAGCCCAAATTTGGAATCTGCGCGCGATTTTACCCTAATATAGGATTTTACAGCATCCAAAACGGACACCGGATCAAGCCTATACGCTAATTTCAATCATTTTAGTTATAAAACGGCGACCTTTAAACCTTAATAAATGCACGACCGCACGTCCGTTTGACGAACGGTCTGAACCCCTGCGACCAGGAGAACCTCTCGGACAAAAAAAAAAATTTCGCCCCCCGGGGCGGTCCGGCACGCAAATCGAGGCGGGCGCCCCAAATTTGGGTATCCCGCCCCAAAATTTGGTCCGTACACACTTACCAGGGCGCCCGTACAATGGCCGCCCAAGAACCAAAGGACGGCCGCCCACTGTTTGGTCCACGCGTACCCTTGGGCGGACACCCAGACCGGATAAGGTACATGCGTACCACTCCTTTCCCAGACAACCAACACCGTACCTTTCCGGTAGACCCATGCAGGCCACTGATCCATAGCCTTTGAAGGTACACTGTCCTTTCGTCCCTGCTTTGCGCAGCGCCCGCACCCTCACCCCTCAGCTATATAAACCCCCGAGGTGCTCCTCAGTCAGCACGCACTTCTGTGTAGCGTATGCCCTGTTGTACTGCCGTCCGTACCGTCGTCCGTCCCTGCGTAGCGTACTTGCTGCAAGTACAGCCGCCCTTGCAGCCACCCCTCTCACACCTCCTCATTTGGCTCTTTTCAGATAAGCCAATTTTCCTCCATCCTTCTCTTGCCATGGACCAGTGTCCTTAACTCTTCTCCCCCCCGTGTGAATAAACTTACAGAGAGGCTTGCAGCCACCCCTCCCAACCCTCTCCACGTTTTTGCCTTTGCCCTTAAGGACATCTCACAAATCCCCCCCCCCATTTGCGTAGACTTTAGTAAGGGATTTTTGGCTCAAGCAAGGGTTCGTGCGCCATATTGTTTTGCTCGTACGGTGAGCAAACGAGCTCGGAATTCAGATCCGACTGAAGCGTTTCGATCGCAGCAGCGAGCTCTACAAGGCAACACCTAAGATGACCTCATTCCGGAGACGGTAAAATATTGCCTCAAGAGGCGCACGTAACAACGAGATGGAGGGAGATGCGCCCAACGCGGCTCCAGTCCGCCCTTTTCAAGCCGCTCAAGGAAACGGTGGCCAGGTTAGATTGGTTAATTTTCAAAAGAAGAGATTTTTTTCTTAAATTAGTATTAATGAATGGTGTCTTTTCCTCTTAAATTGGCGACATAAAAATTATATGAAGTTATGAACTATGTGATGTTGTATTTAATAAATTGCGTTGAAATTGTTATCTTCATGAATTATGGATATTTGGTAAACTGCATTGAAGATGTTATCTTTGGAATTCAAGATTTTTTTTGGCTTCGACGCTAACTCCGTTCCGTGCTTGTGTAGCCGGGCGGCGTCGTTAGCAAAGCCCGGTAATGGTCCAAGGTATCCCTCATACCTTTGGAAGAATAAGGATCGCCGATTGAGGCGAGAGATTATGAGGCTGCCTAGTTCTGAGGGCCCAGGCTAGTGCGGTAAATGAGCCCACCCTAGTGCGCAGACATCCCTCTAAGGGGCGGGAGGATCGAGCGATGGAGCCTGAGAGGGCGACAGGCCGGCTTGAGTCCTCGCCAGCGGCCGACGATGAGGAGTATGGTCCCGTAGGGTTTTGCCCAGCATGTAGAGGCTGGAAGGCCGAATTCTAGATCATCGGCAGAATAAGAATAAGAGAGCCGGATTGGCTTGTATGGAAATGGATTCATGTATAAACTTTTTATATAATTGCATCTTGTCTTTGGTATGATTGTATTGTGTAAGAAGGCTGTTATAACGAACCTTGTGAAGAAGGACCCTAATTAAGGAATATGCTTATTTATGTCAAACAGTGTGGTAGTATTAATTAGAAAACAAATTGATGCGTGAGTAGGGTGGAAAGTGGGAGGATGGAATGCCCTGACGGCACCATCCTACGGATGGGTGGACCCGATTAGTCGGGTAGCTTTCCAACAAATTAAGTGAAAGCCCTACGTTAGATAGTTAGGTTCTTGGGCAACTCTATTCAAGAAGACTAGGCCAGCCGGCTGTGCCTTGCATAAGATGAGGAAAAAAGCGTTGTCTCTAGAAATCAAGTCTAGTAGTTGCCCAATTTTGATCAATTGCCCTATGGGTGATTTGATGTTTAGAAAATCACGCTCCCCCTGCGGGATAGAGCTAGGTCATACCTATGAATCGTATCCTTGAATCTCTACAGGGTCAAGGTGTCGATGAATAGGAAATTTTTCCCAAGATAAGACTTAGCGGACTATCTTAAGTGTTTCTCCCATTTTTAAAGGGAGGAACCTTACAATTGGTATCAGAGCGAGTTTGGCTCCTAGGAATTGCAGTTTAAGGACTGTTTTGTAATAAATGTTTTACCTAACATAATTAGTAAAGACATCCTACTAAAACAAATAAATTAAATTGATGTTTGAATGATTGTAGGAAGAGGAAGATGCCTACTCCAAATTTCTAGTTTTCCAATGCATCTTCGAGACTGCTAGTCACTCCTCGAATTTCGAGTTCCGCGACACCATGGTGCAGATATTAGAGAAGATATCCCTCCCTCATTTCTCTCGTATTCAGAGAGGATGGGGTAGAGATTTCTGGAGTCGTGGGCCGAGATACTCCATCATCCGAGCAGATCAGATTGGGAACCTCACCACCGACCTTAAGCGGATTCGTTGGATTGAGAAGCTAAAGATGGTCCGCTTATTTTGGTTCGTCGGTACCCCCAGGGACGACACCTCGGTGACTATAGATGGGGTTCGCATACCTCAGGATCGTTGGGTGTATGACAAAGTGATGCAGGTCTTACCTGCTGATAGAGTAGCAGTGTTGGGATCTACCCCACTCCAGAGTTTACCACCCTTACCATCAGTTTTTAGAGTCTTAGAAACTACAGCGGAACCCCCATATTTCACATATGTGGACCGCTCTACCCTTATGTCACAGTGAAGCCTAGGAATTTCCCTTGATGTCAAATAAGACTAATTATATTAGTCTCAGATCTTTGTAATAAAACTTGTCCTTGTAAATATTTGGAAATAAAATAATTTCAATGGTTTTACTCTCCAAAAATTAAGCGTTGTGCAAATATGAATCTTGTAATCTTAAAAATTGTTTTTATGATGATGGCCAGGACGACCACTGTTGCTTGCAAATGAAGATCAATACCAGGATGCAACAAAAACGATACTTAGGGCTCTTGTAAAGAGTTCCACTTTGTAGATGAATGTGGGAGAGGGTTTGATAATAATCCCACATGGGGACTTATGGGAGTCCTAGAATTTTTGTATAAAAGGTGGCTCATTTGAGAGCTTTACACACTTTGGGCTTAGTTCATGCAAGAGCTCCTTTGAGAGACCTACTCTCCCTCTTCTCCATAGAGGTGAAGACTCTTCTCTCACCCCATCTACATCATTGTATGAGGTTAATCTCTTCATTGAATCATTAGCAATGTCATGAGTCTTTCTCATCCTCTTCTCTAATCATTTTACTCTTATGCATGCTTTTAGTATTTCATTTTTTTGAGTATATGGATTGATTTGAAGCTTTCATGGAAGCTTGATGCTTGAATGTATGCATGCTTGTAGGAAGATAGGAGTGGAGTGAGGTCTTTCTCTTTGCTTGAGTGCATAGTGATTGTATTCCTCTTGCTTGTATTTGTGAATGAATGGGTGTGTAGGAATGAGGACAAGTTGAGCTTGTGTGTATGCTTAGTCTAGTGTCAAGTGATGGTAGCCATGAGCATTCTCTCCTTATGTGGATAAGCTCTTGTGCACCGGTACGGGTCGAATCCCTAGCTCCGAAAGGGATGCAAATCCCATTGGAGTGAGCTTAGTGTGGATCGTACTCCTCTTACTACAAGAGAGAGAGTTTTCCGTCTCTCCATTGGCGCCGCTGCCGGGGAGAAGACTCAAATCCAGTTGAGAGTGTGTGGAAACCACCACTATTTCCTCTTTTGGTTGCAAAACCATTGAGTGATTAGATTAAGTTCGAGTGTGTGATCTCGGTGTGAGTAGATAAGGTTAGGATAAGAAAAAAAAAACCATTGAGCGGTTGAGGTTTTTCCCGCATTGTTTTTTATGTTTTATTGCTTTTTCCAAGTACCGTTCATTATGTTTACCTTCATTGTTTTTTGTCATTTCATTCTTTCATGCTCTTCGTTAACACGTGATTAGTCAAAAAAAGAAAAAGAAAAGAGGTGTGTTGCTAAGCTCTTCCATAGCTTATGCAAGCTCCATGGACTCTCAAGCGTGAAGCCCGCTTAAGAAAGAGAGGAGAGAGGGAAAGAGAAGGGAGAAAGGAAGAGAGGAGAGGTTGAAAATTTGTTTTTATTTTTTATTTTGTTTGAGAATATTGCATTGATCTTCACTCTAGCCGCACGTCACTCAAGGCGCAGCAAAAAGAATTAAAGAAGTGAAAGTCTGAATAGAAGGCGGCCTTTTTCTTTTTTAAAACAAAAAAATAATAATTTAATCTATATATATATATATATATATATTTGCAGACGTTGACGGCAGCGTTGACGGCGGCAGCAAGAAGACGATTGGCGGCGGCAGCAAGAAGACGATTGGCGGCAGCAAGAGAACGTCGACAGAGGCAGCGTGAAGACGTTGACGGCAGCAAGAGGACGTCGACAGAGGCAGCGTGAAGACGTTGACGGCAGCGTTGACGGCGGCAGCAAGAAGACGATTGGCGGCAGCAAGAGAACGTCGATAGAGGCAGCGTGCAGCGTTGACGGCGGCAGCAAGAGAACGTCGACAAAGGCAGCGTGAAGACGTTGACGGCAGCGTTGACGGCGGCAGCAAGAAGACGATTGGCGGCGGCAGCAAGAAGACGATTGGCGGCAGCAAGAGAACGTCGACAGAGGCAGCAAGCAAACGTTGACGGCAGCCGAGAGGCGGGTGGCTGGCGAGAGACGGCCAGCACTCTGGAGTAGGCCTGGCGAGAGGCGGCTACGTCAACTGGTCGTCAGCCAAGCGGAGGCGGCTGTTCTCTGCAGGCGGCTGTTCTCTGCAAGCGCTCAGGCGTCGGGTGGCAAGAGACGGTGAGAGAGAAGCAGTGGAGGGAGGTGGAAACGGCTGAAAGCAGCAGTGCGCAGAGCAGAGGGGCCAGCAGCGTCAGTGTAAGCGGGAGCAGTGCGAAGGAGAAGAAGAGGAGAGGCGTGGGGGCGTGGCCTGCAGAGACGACTAGAAGAGGCTGAGGCTCTAAGGCGGCTGTAGTTGGCTGCATCGTGGAGGTAGGTGGGCAGCCGAAGGTAGAAGGCGAGGAGGTGGCCACGTGAAGTCCCAGCGACGAATCCGGGCGGCGAGCGGCGAGCGGTGCGGATAAGGTAGGTGGAAATCTTTTTTTTATTTTTTTTATTTTTTTAAGTTTTTTTTGTATTATTAAATATAAAAACAAAAAAAAATATAATATCTTTTTTAAAAAAAAAAGAAAAAGGCATTTAAAAAAAAGGACAAAAAAAGAAAAGAGATTAAAAAAGAAAAGAAAAGAGGAAGAAAAAAGAAAAAAAAAGAATTAAAAAAAAAAAAGAGAATAGTGGAAAATCTTAAAAAAATATATATATATATATATATATATATAGAGAGAGAAGAAAGAAAGAAAAAAATTAAAAATAAAATAAAAATAAAATAAAATAAAAAAAAATTCTTTTTATTTTTTTTAGGAGTCCATATTGTGTGCATATTTTTATTTTTCATTTTTGTAATTTTTAGCATATTTAGAGTAATTTGCATTGTTTTAAATTTTTGTAATATATTTAAATATATATATATATATATATATATATATATATATATATATATATATATATATATATATATAACAAAAACCAACAAAAGGAAAAAAAAAAGAAAAAAGAAAAAGAAGAAAAAAACAATTTTTTGAATCCATTGTTCATTATTTGTGTACAAAATTTTGCATAATTTAAGTAGCTTGCATTTTTTAGAATTTTTGTAACTGCATGCATAATTAGTATTTTTATAATTTTTTATTTTTGACACAAAATTCATTCATTTTATTTTTATCAAAAAAAAAAAACAAAACAAAACAAAACAAAACACAAAAACCAAAACAAAAACACATAAAAACCCAAAAAACCAAAACAAAATTTGACCTTATGCACTTACGGTCAGGACGTCTGATAGATTCTGCCATAGGGTCTAGGGCACCATCTAGAGTGCCTACTCAGGAAAGTGGGACCCAATCGGTAGGCAATTTGGCAGATATTGCTGAAACCCTATCTGAATCCCAATCCGATACCCTTTCCTCTAGAACAACTAGTTCATTGTCCATGGACAATCTAGGGCCATCAACTAGTCATCCCGTAGCCCAAAATAGGACACCCTCAAGATCCTTTAATCCATTTGAGGCTGACACCATGGGGTTAACATTCAATGTAAGACTCCAATATGTCTACACAAATGCTCAAGGAGCTGAGATCTTTAGGGACCCACAACAACGGTACCTTGTTAAGATTGCCGACATATTCTCAGAACTTGATAGAGCACCTCTAGTCAATGACCAGGGTAACATGTATATGGGTGGAGATGGTGTTCGCTATGAAGTCACCTACCATCCAGAAAAGGTAGACAAATTAGGGGAGCTCTCTAAAACAGAGTTTTTAGACATATCACAACTTTCCAGAGCAAGGGAGTCTAAAGATGATTGGCTCATCGAGCCGGACATGCCTGGACCTTCCAATGCCCAATCCTCAAAGCCATCCAGAGATGATTTACTTCTTGTAGATCTCAATTTGGAAAAGGATAGGAAAGGCAAGTGTAAAATGGATCAGGGGGCTGAAAGCCAATGGGAGTTTGTACGACAAATTCCTGTGACAAAGGTCTTACAGGATGACCCACTTCAAGAGGTCTATAAAGATTCGTTAGAGGGATATTATGCCACAACTAAATCACCAGAGCTGGATCTTCCTCTAGCTTATGTAGTGGTAGTTGAGAAGTGTGCAGGACACATGAACAGAATAGTTGATAAATGGGCCAATGAATATCGAACGTTAGATTGGAAAGAGATTAGGGAACTCACGTGGAAAGGACAACCATTATTCATGGAAGTGTTCTCAACACATACAGCCAAACCAGGAGAGACAGCCTTTCTTGGAGAAACTGTTGCTCCTCCCCTACGAGAGTTCACTAGAGAGGGACCTTCAACATCTAAGTGGACCACTGCTAGTAGCCCAACTCTAGCAACACGATATCGTCCTACACCAAATGTGCGACCACAGGTCACACCACAACAACATCTTTCCCACTATGACAATCGGATGAGAGGGGAGCCAACTCGGCCTCCTATAAATGCACCAACTGAAATGAGGGTGACAAGATCTTTGGAGGGGTTTGGTGAGGCTGGTAATAGGGCACCCACACCAATTTTGGAAACATGTGGACCATCTTTCCAAAGGGAGGAACAATTCCCACTAAGGGTAAGAGGCCGTAGGCCCTACGATGAGTATTCACGACAAGTAAGGCCATCAACTCTTCAGAAATTGGTAAAGAAATATGAAGGGTCGGGAGATCCATACGACCATGTAGCAGCTTTTAGGCAAGCAGTTCGAGCTGAGCAAGTTGCTGACAAGCATACTCAAATAGAAGGGTTTGGACTCACTCTTGAAGGAAAAGCCCTTGCATGGTTTCAGGCATTAGAGGCTTCAGACAAAACTTCTTTAAGAGTTTTGGAAGAGAGATTCATTGCTGCTTTTTCCTTGATGGGAATTCAACATGACACAGTAGCGCATATCTACTCTTTCAAACAAGGCGAGAATGAGAGTGTTAGAGACTGTGTAAATAGAATGAAGCAGTACATTAACCGATGCCCAGAAGATGAGAAGCCCGCTCAAAGTCGATTAATTTCTCTCTTCTTAAAAGGCCTCAAAAATTCGACACTGCATACACATCTCTATGCTAAGAAACATACAAGTTTCAATGAGTGTTGCCATGATGCTATGGATTTCACCGATAACTTCAAGTTCCAGGATGGTTCTGGCCCTGAGGTGAAACCTAGAAATCAGTGGGGTGATGATCAAAGTTCAGGGTCTAGCGCACTATTAAATCCAGACCAGATAGCCAACCTAGTGCTAAGGAGATTAGGACAGACCTATCGTCCACCCATGCAGCCACAACAACAGCAGCAGAGAATGAGGAGTATACTTCCTACAGGGCCTCATCTTTGTGGAGCATGTGGCGGTGACCATAAAACAGAGGACTGTAATACCTTTTCTCCTCTAGTCACAAACCAACCCACAAAGAAGTGGTGCCAAGCCTGTGCTTGGAACTTTACTCACACCACACAGGATTGTACTCGCATTGCGAGAATGAGACAGGAACGTGAGCAGCCGAGGGGTGGAGTGGCTCCACAAATGTATCAACAGTATACAAATTTTGAACGTAAGCCACCGATGACACAAGAACAAGCACGACCTGTTCTTGGTGCTCAACCTCCTGCTCCAGGGACTGCTCCTGTGAGGGTTGTCGACTATGACAATTCAAATATGTGTAGAGAATTGGTAAACCCAGGCTATGTGGAGGAAGAATATGTATCATATTCATCCAAGGATAATATCTTTGAAAGTCCCATATACCCAAACCAAGCACTGGAGATTCAACCAGGGGAACAAAACTCTTTAATGTTGCTAGGCGGCTACCAACCTAGGACTCCAGGCCCCTCAGGTCAATGGCAGCCAAGGAAAGTAGAGGCCAAACCAATGGGCCCCTGTTATGAGTGTGGAGAACCCCATTGGGCTCGTGATTGTCCACATCGCTCAAGGCAAGCATCTAGGACAAATACAACAGTGCAACAATTTCCACCAATAGAAAGATATTGTCTGGGGTGTTGTGTCGAACACTTCCCGAAGGATTGTCTGTTGAAACCACATGAGGAAGGCAACTCTCAACCAAAGGTTTCACTTAACCTTGTAGGGGCAATTCCATCACCACCTTCATCTGAGAATGAGGATGTCGTGCCACTTAGAGTCATGACTCGCTCACAAACAAAAAACGCTGAAATACAAACTGATGAGACACCTCGAACTAGGGACGCAAAGACAAATCTAGTGGACAAAACCCTACAGTCCAGTAGAAAAAAAACCACTAGGAGAAAGAAGAACCGAAACAAACAAACTAAAAGTGCATCCACTTCTAGTTCTCAGGAGACCTCTAAACAAATCATACAGGATAAAACTTTTACATCCCAAGAAGTGCGTGAGGAACCTAAACCTGAGCCAAGTGCTAAACAAAATGAGGCTAGTACGACTGAGGATAGTTCTGGGGGTTCTGTTTTTGTGGATAAAGTGAATGAGACTCTAGAGGCCATCATTGATGCTCATAGAAGTCGCATTGCAGCCTTATCAGAGCTACCCAAGAAGCTTCAAGAATACCCAAACCCTCGTGAGGAGAAGATCAATCTAGCTGTACATCAGCAACTCATTAGGGAAGCTCAGTCGATACTTGAGGGACCACCACCACCTATTCCTCGGGGCCCAACCTCTCTTAAGCCAACATTAGAAACTATACCGGAAGTGTCATCAAGTAGGGAAATGAAAAGTGAGTTCATTTCACAAGCTCAAAGCGAAAGATCGACACCAATTGACAATCCATTGAAAGAAGAAAGTCTACCATCACCTAGCCTTGTCTTCCCATGCAATGATGAAATTATTGATGCTAATGAGGACATGGCAAATGACATATGGGCCGCTGTAAATGAGAAAATAAATGAGAACATGTCTTCTGTTAGTTTGCCTCCATTCTCTGAGGTGGATTTTACCAGAGATTCTGAAAACAATTTTGGACGCCCAAGCATCCAGGAGGAAGGTCAAACAATTGTTTCTCCTAGAAGTAAGCATACAATGAAAACCTTACCATCCTATCTAAGCTTGCAAATGAAGATCAATACCAGGATGCAACAAAAACGATACTTAGGGCTCTTGTAAAGAGTTCCACTTTGTAGATGAATGTGGGAGAGGGTTTGATAATAATCCCACATGGGGACTTATGGGAGTCCTAGAATTTTTGTATAAAAGGTGGCTCATTTGAGAGCTTTACACACTTTGGGCTTAGTTCATGCAAGAGCTCCTTTGAGAGACCTACTCTCCCTCTTCTCCATAGAGGTGAAGACTCTTCTCTCACCCCATCTACATCATTGTATGAGGTTAATCTCTTCATTGAATCATTAGCAATGTCATGAGTCTTTCTCATCCTCTTCTCTAATCATTTTACTCTTATGCATGCTTTTAGTATTTCATTTTTTTGAGTATATGGATTGATTTGAAGCTTTCATGGAAGCTTGATGCTTGAATGTATGCATGCTTGTAGGAAGATAGGAGTGGAGTGAGGTCTTTCTCTTTGCTTGAGTGCATAGTGATTGTATTCCTCTTGCTTGTATTTGTGAATGAATGGGTGTGTAGGAATGAGGACAAGTTGAGCTTGTGTGTATGCTTAGTCTAGTGTCAAGTGATGGTAGCCATGAGCATTCTCTCCTTATGTGGATAAGCTCTTGTGCACCGGTACGGGTCGAATCCCTAGCTCCGAAAGGGATGCAAATCCCATTGGAGTGAGCTTAGTGTGGATCGTACTCCTCTTACTACAAGAGAGAGAGTTTTCCGTCTCTCCATTGGCGCCGCTGCCGGGGAGAAGACTCAAATCCGGTTGAGAGTGTGTGGAAACCACCACTATTTCCTCTTTTGGTTGCAAAACCATTGAGTGATTAGATTAAGTTCGAGTGTGTGATCTCGGTGTGAGTAGATAAGGTTAGGATAAGAAAAAAAAAACCATTGAGCGGTTGAGGTTTTTCCCGCATTGTTTTTTATGTTTTATTGCTTTTTCCAAGTACCGTTCATTATGTTTACCTTCATTGTTTTTTGTCATTTCATTCTTTCATGCTCTTCGTTAACACGTGATTAGTCAAAAAAAGAAAAAGAAAAGAGGTGTGTTGCTAAGCTCTTCCATAGCTTATGCAAGCTCCATGGACTCTCAAGCGTGAAGCCCGCTTAAGAAAGAGAGGAGAGAGGGAAAGAGAAGGGAGAAAGGAAGAGAGGAGAGGTTGAAAATTTGTTTTTATTTTTTATTTTGTTTGAGAATATTGCATTGATCTTCACTCTAGCCGCACGTCACTCAAGGCGCAGCAAAAAGAATTAAAGAAGTGAAAGTCTGAATAGAAGGCGGCCTTTTTCTTTTTTAAAACAAAAAAATAATAATTTAATCTATATATATATATATATATATATATTTGCAGACGTTGACGGCAGCGTTGACGGCGGCAGCAAGACGACGATTGGCGGCGGCAGCAAGAAGACGATTGGCGACAGCAAGAGAACGTCGACAGAGGCAGCGTGAAGACGTTGACGGCAGCAAGAGGACGTCGACAGAGGCAGCGTGAAGACGTTGACGGCAGCGTTGACGGCGGCAGCAAGAAGACGATTGGCGGCAGCAAGAGAACGTCGACAGAGGCAGCGTGCAGCGTTGACGGCGGCAGCAAGAGAACGTCGACAAAGGCAGCGTGAAGACGTTGACGGCAGCGTTGACGGCGGCAGCAAGAAGACGATTGGCGGCGGCAGCAAGAAGACGATTGGCGGCAGCAAGAGAACGTCGACAGAGGCAGCGTGAAGACGTTGACGGCAGCAAGAGGACGTCGACAGAGGCAGCGTGAAGACGTTGACGGCAGCGTTGACGGCGGCAGCAAGAAGACGATTGGCGGCAGCAAGAGGACGTCGACAGAGGCAGCAAGCAAACGTTGACGGCAGCCGAGAGGCGGGTGGCTGGCGAGAGACGGCCAGCACTCTGGAGTAGGCCTGGCGAGAGGCGGCTACGTCAACTGGTCGTCAGCCAAGCGGAGGCGGCTGTTCTCTGCAGGCGGCTGTTCTCTGCAAGCGCTCAGGCGTCGGGTGGCAAGAGACGGTGAGAGAGAAGCAGTGGAGGGAGGTGGAAACGGCTGAAAGCGGCAGTGCGCAGAGCAGAGGGGCCAGCAGCGTCAGTGTAAGCGGGAGCAGTGCGAAGGAGAAGAAGAGGAGAGGCGTGGGGGCGTGGCCTGCAGAGACGACTAGAAGAGGCTGAGGCTCTAAGGCGGCTGTAGTTGGCTGCATCGTGGAGGTAGGTGGGCAGCCGAAGGTAGAAGGCGAGGAGGTGGCCACGTGAAGTCCCAGCGACGAATCCGGGCGGCGAGCGGCGAGCGGTGCGGATAAGGTAGGTGGAAATCTTAGCGGTCTTTAGATTCTCTTGGCGGAGGTCTCTGGGCCATTGCTTGGGTCTCATGGGGATAGAAACTTAATCTTTATCACCTTCTACACACATAAAAAAAAAAAAAAAAACAACAAGAGAGAGCTCCAATCACCTTTGCTCATACTTAGGAGTAGGGTTGCCACTTAGGAGTAACTTACATACTGGTAGGACATTGAGACTACGGTCATAACCGGCGGTGTACAAAGCACACTTGCCTTTACGTAGCACTATCTACTACTTAAGTCTCACTTTGACCAGTCTTTACTCACCTATTTTAGTACTCATTAAAACTTTAATCAGCCTTGCACTTGTATGCTCACGTGTGTAATTATTATTGCTGATTTTGCTTTTCTTTTCTTTTTATCAATAAAGGACTTTACTCGTATCAATTATTTTTGTTGCAGCTCTTGCTACTACCGCGCTCGAGGACGTGCGCAAAATAGGAAGGGGGGAGTGTTGCTTGCAAATGAAGATCAATACCAGGATGCAACAAAAACGATACTTAGGGCTCTTGTAAAGAGTTCCACTTTGTAG
The DNA here is from genome assembly GCF_041138505.1 of Cibotium barometz. Taxonomy (NCBI): domain Eukaryota; kingdom Viridiplantae; phylum Streptophyta; class Polypodiopsida; order Cyatheales; family Cibotiaceae; genus Cibotium; species Cibotium barometz. The sequence goes on along the minus strand of NC_141055.1, from coordinate 20,388,268 downwards.
ATGAATGTGGGAGAGGGTTTGATAATAATCCCACATGGGGACTTATGGGAGTCCTAGAATTTTTGTATAAAAGGTGGCTCATTTGAGAGCTTTACACACTTTGGGCTTAGTTCATGCAAGAGCTCCTTTGAGAGACCTACTCTCCCTCTTCTCCATAGAGGTGAAGACTCTTCTCTCACCCCATCTACATCATTGTATGAGGTTAATCTCTTCATTGAATCATTAGCAATGTCATGAGTCTTTCTCATCCTCTTCTCTAATCATTTTACTCTTATGCATGCTTTTAGTATTTCATTTTTTTGAGTATATGGATTGATTTGAAGCTTTCATGGAAGCTTGATGCTTGAATGTATGCATGCTTGTAGGAAGATAGGAGTGGAGTGAGGTCTTTCTCTTTGCTTGAGTGCATAGTGATTGTATTCCTCTTGCTTGTATTTGTGAATGAATGGGTGTGTAGGAATGAGGACAAGTTGAGCTTGTGTGTATGCTTAGTCTAGTGTCAAGTGATGGTAGCCATGAGCATTCTCTCCTTATGTGGATAAGCTCTTGTGCACCGGTACGGGTCGAATCCCTAGCTCCGAAAGGGATGCAAATCCCATTGGAGTGAGCTTAGTGTGGATCGTACTCCTCTTACTACAAGAGAGAGAGTTTTCCGTCTCTCCAACCACCCTCCACTTCCCAATGCGCTTTACACCGATACCCAGGAGAAGAAGCTCCTGCTCAAGCAAATGCAACCTCCCTCCTTTAAAGGAGAAGGTTCAAAGGTTGAGAAGGATGCTGAAGTCTGGATTGAGGCGATGGACGATTATTTCTCTGCTTCCGGTACTGGAGTAGCAAATCAGTCTATGCTCACACAGTTTCGCCTCACTGGAGATGCTAAACTCTGGTGGAAACAGTGGTGCCGTGACAAGGAGGTCACCGAGCATTCTTAAACATGGGAAGACATCAAGTAGGCAGTGAAGGAAAGATATCTTCCTCCATCCCATGAGTCCATAAAGATGAATGAGTTTTTTTAGTCTTAGACAGTGCACCTTAACTCTTGAGGACTACTATTCCAAATTTATTACCCTTCGGAAGTATGCCCCAGCTATGACTACTTCCCAGTAAGTGGCTCGTTTCTGCCAAGGGCTAAATGAACCCTTAGATTCCCGCCTTGAAGCAATGAGGCCAACCACTTTACAGGATGCTCTCATACGAGCAAAGCCCCTTGTGAAAGAAATGAAGGCTAACAAACCGAAGAATCAAAAGAGATCTTACCCTGAGGCAAACTTTAGAGATCAACCCTACAAGAAACCTCAATAGAATTTCCCCTACTACAACAGAGGGCGACAAGGCAACTCTTTTGCCCCCCGCTCGTATGCTGCTTCTTCCAGAGAAGGCCCTCTGTGTTTTGAGTGCAATGAGCCGGGACACTTTAGAGCCAACTGTCCCAAGATGGCAACATCATTCCCCCAAGGTAACAGAGGAAATCAAGGCCGTGGAACCCCTACCCACCAAGGTGCAAGAGGCAATGGTCGTGGCAGAGGCTGCGGAGGAACAGTTGCTAGAACTGCCTGTGTTATAAGTGAAGAACCAACCTTGGAAGAGGCTGAAGAAGAGCGCGCCACCATCCATGCGGCGGTAGAACACCAAGGTCCGAATAAACAATTTGGTGTAATCCAAACCCCCGCCACTCATCACGGTAAGCCATTTCAGCTTTTGATTGATTGTGGCAGTACCCATTCATTCCTTTCTCCTAGGTGCCTGCAAAAATTAAACTTGAGTCAAAAAACAGCTAGAAAAATGATTGTAGAATTAGCCAGTGGGAAAGAGGTAGTATCTCGCCACTCTATAGGAAACCTTGATTTTGAACTGGGTAATGAGCAAACTCATGGTCACTTTAGAGTCTTGCCACTAGGAATTTATGATGGAATCCTTGGGATGGATTGGTTAATTGCAAACAAAGCTAGCATTCATTGTAACCAGGGGAGTATCACTTTTGAAAATGAGCATGGCCAAGTAATATCTGTTCAGGGGATCACAGGAAAACCTAAGTCTAGGGTAGTCAAGGCAAAACATCTTCTCAAGGGAACACGTAAGGGTCAGCAAGTTTTCTTAGTCAAACTCAACAAAGTCTTTGAACCTAGTATGGAGACAGAACCCTCTTTGCTCCAAGAATTCTCTGACATCTTCCCTGACGAGCTTACAGGGCTACCGCCTCCTCGAGAAGTCGACCATGAAATCGAGGTGATCCCTGGAGCTCAACCCATCTCAAAAACTCCCTATAAAATGTCCCTTCCTGAAGCCATTGAACTTAAGGAGCAACTTTCCCAACTCATTGAACAAGGATTTGAACGCCCCAGTAGCTCTCCTTGGGGAGCACCTGTTCTTTTCCAAAAGAAGAAGGACGGGACTCTCCGCCTTTGCATAGATTATCGAGGGCTCAATCAAGTCATTGTCAAGAATAAGTATCCTATCCCTCGCATCGATGAACTTCTTGACAGGCTTCATGGGGCCAAAGTCTTCTCAAAAATAGATTTGAGGTCTGGTTACTATCAGATCAGAGTCAAGGAAGCAGATATACCCAAAACAGCCTTCAATACCCGTTATGGCCACTATGAGTTTACTGTAATGTCATTCGGGTTAACCAATGCTCCTGCAACCTTCAACCGCCTAATGCAAGATATATTCCGCCCGTACTTGGATGAGTTTGTGCTTGTTTTCTTTGATGACATCCTAATCTACTCCAAATCAATGGAAGAGCATGAGGAGCATGTGCGTAGAGTTCTGCAATTGCTGCGCAGACACAAACTCTATGCCAAGAAGAGCAAATGTACCTTCTTTACTCATCAAATTGAGTATCTTGGATTCATCGTCTCCAAAGATGGCATCTCAGTAGACCCTGCCAAAGTCAAGGATATTCTAGAATGGCCACCTCCTAAATCAGTTCGTGAAGTTCGTGGATTCTTGGGAATCACGGGTTGGTATAGGATTTTTATCAAAGATTATGCCTTGGTAGCTGCACTCTTGACAGATCTTCTTAAGAAGGATTGCAAAATAGTGTGGCTGCCAATCCATCAAAACAGCTTTGATCAGCTGAAAGTCATTATTACTTCTGCCCCAGTCTTAAAGCTTCCTGATTTCTCCAAGGAATTTGAAGTGGTTACCGATGCTAGTAGCCTAGCACTTGGTGGTGTCTTAGGCCAAGAAGGAAGACCAGTCGCTTATACTTCCCGCAAGCTGAAGCAATATGAAGCAAACTATGCCACCCATGATTTGGAACTCTTAGCAGTTGTTCATTGCCTCAAATTATGGAGACATTATCTCTTGGGAGGCAAATTCCAGCTTGTAACTGACCACAAAAGTCTAAAGTGGATCTTCACCCAGCCAACATGCGGCAAAGGAGATGGATTGAAATTCTACAAGAATATGATTTCGACATCAAATTCCGCCCTGGGAAAGATAATGTGGTAGCAGATGCACTTAGCCGCAAATCTTTCTTGAATGCAGTTTCAATGCCAAATGATCCCATACTAGTCAAGGTGGAAGAAGTCTCATCTCATGACCCAGATTATCAAAGGATGATAAAGTTAGTAGAAGAAGGGGGACATTCAGAGAAAGAGAAGAATCTAATCAAGGGATACTCCACTCATGAAGGAAGCCTCTACTTCAATCACAGGCTATGTATCCCTAAGGATCCTGCTTTAAAGAAACTAATCCTCCATGAAGCTCATGATAGCCCTGCTGCAGGACACCCAGGTTATGCAAAAACATTAAATGCGGTAAGAAGGAGCTTTCATTGGGCAGGCTTGAAAAACGATGTGCTTCGGTACTTGAAACAATGTCTCTCATGCCAAAGGATCAAGGCTGAAAGGGTCAAGATGCCTGGAAAGCTTCAACCCTTAGATATTCCCCAAATGAAGTGGGAGTGCATTAGTATGGATTTTGTCACAAGTCTCCCCACTGTTCAAGGAGGATATGACTCCATTCTAGTAGTAGTGGACTTACTTACCAAAGTAGCTCACCTTATCCTAGCAAAGAAGACCTTCAAAGCTTCTAATGTTTCTCGTATATTCATCAAGGAAGTCTTCAAACTTCATGGTCTCCCAAAAAGGATAGTAAGTGATCGGGATTCTGACTTCACCTCAAAATTCTGGCAGTCTCTATTTCAAGCTCTGGGGACTCAACTTTGTTTTAGCACAGCTTATCACCCAAAGACTGATGGCCAGACTGAAAGAGTCAATCAAGTAATTGAAGACATTCTCAGAGCATACTATGGACGGGAACACAGAAGGTGGATTCAATACCTTCCTCTGGTGGAATTTGCCTACAATGCGTCTTATCATCAAAGCATAGGAATGTCACCATTCAAAGCACTCTATGGGCAAGAATGCTTGTCTCCTCTAAATTTCTCTGATCCGACCATAAGAGTTGAGGCATCCAGGAAAATGCTCAAAGAGATGGAGGAGCAAACCAAAGCTATCCAAAGGGATATTAAAGCTGCCCAAGATCGACAAAAGCATTATGCTGACAACAAGAGGTCTGAAAGGATCTTCAAGGAAGGAGACAAAGTTCTTCTACGAGTGCGCCCCAAACGAAGTTCTCTATCACTTGGGAAATATAAGAAGCTCAGCCCTAGGTATTGTGGTCCTTATACAGTTATCAAGTGTCTAGGTAAAAGTGCCTATAAACTCCAACTTCCAGCCCATATCAAAGTCCATAATGTATTTCATGTAAGTTTGTTAAAGCCATATGTCCCCAGTCTCGATCATATTCTTGATGATGAACAAGTTGTAATCCCTACTCAAGGAGTCCTTATACAGTTATCAAGTGTCTAGGTAAAAGTGCCTATAAACTCCAACTTCCAGCCCATATCAAAGTCCATAATGTATTTCATGTAAGTTTGTTAAAGCCATATGTCCCCAGTCTCGATCATATTCTTGATGATGAACAAGTTGTAATCCCTACTCAAGGAGTCCTTGAATTACAGCCCAATAGCATCATAGATTCTAGGGAAAGGCAACTCCGAAATAGAACTCTTGTAGAACATCTAGTTCAGTGGAAAGATTGCCCTGAAGAGGATGCAACTTGGGAAGATGAAGCTACACTCTTAAAGGATTATCCCCAATTCATGACGAGATGAGGACATCTCGATTTCTTTAAGGGGGGAAGGATGTAACGTACCCATCTTCACTAATAAAGAAATGTCCATGTAATTATGAGTTTTTATGGTATAAATATCTATAATTTTATTATTTGAGTCATTTCCACTTAGAATCTTCAAATTCTGAGCCCAAATTTGGAATCTGCGCGCGATTTTACCCTAATATAGGATTTTACAGCATCCAAAACGGACACCGGATCAAGCCTATACGCTAATTTCAATCATTTTAGTTATAAAACGGCGACCTTTAAACCTTAATAAATGCACGACCGCACGTCCGTTTGACGAACGGTCTGAACCCATGCGACCAGGAGAACCTCCCGGACAAAAAAAAAATTCGCCCCTCGGGACGGTCCGGCACGCAAATCGAGGCGGGCGCCCCAAATTTGGGTACCTCGCCCCAAAATTTGGTCCGTACACACTTACCAGGGCGCCCGTACAATGGCTGCCCAAGAACCAAAGGACGGCCGCCCACTGTTTGGTCCACGCGTACCCTTGGGCGGACACCCAGACCGGATAAGGTACATGCGTACCACTCCTTTCCCAGACAACCAACACCGTACCTTTCCGGTAGACCCATGCAGGCCACTGATCCATAGCCTTTGAAGGTACACCGTCCTTTCGTCCCTGCTTTGCGTAGCGCCCGCACCCTCACCCCTCAGCTATATAAACCCCGGAGGTGCTCCTCAGTCAGCATGCACTTCTGTGTAGCGTATGCCCTGTTGTACCGCCGTCCGTACCGCTGTCCGTCCCTGCGTAGCGTACTTGCTGCAAGTACAGCCGCCCTTGCAGCCACCCCTCTCACACCCCCTCATTTGGCTCTTTTCAGATAAGCCAATTTTCCTCCATCCTCCTCTTGCCATGGACCAGTGTCCTTAACTCTTCTCCCCCCACCCCCCCCCCCCCGTGTGAATAGACTTACAGAGAGGCTTGCAGCCACCCCTCCCAACCCTCTCCACGTTTTTGCCTTTGCCCTTAAGGACATCTCACAATTCCCCCCCCCATTTGCGTAGACTTTAGTAAGGGATTTTTGGCTCAAGCAAGGGTTCGTGCGCCATATTGTTTTGCTCGTACGGTGAGCAAACGAGCTCGGAATTCAGATCCGACTGAAGCGTTTCGATCGCAGCAGCGAGATCTACAAGGCGACACCTAAGATGGCCTCATCCTGGAGACGGCAAAATATTGCCTCAAGAGGCGCACGTAACAACGAGATGGAGGGAGATGCGCCCAACGCGGCTCCAGTCCGCCCTTTTCAAGCCGCTCAAGGAAACGATGGCCAGGTTAGATTGGTTAATTTTCAAAAGAAGAGATTTTTTTCTTAAATTAGTATTAATGAATGGTGTCTTTTCCTCTTAAATTGGCGACATAAAAATTATATGAAGTTATGAACTATGTGATGTTGTATTTAATAAATTGCGTTGAAATTGTTATCTTCATGAATTATGGATATTTGGTAAACTGCATTGAAGATGTTATCTTTGGAATTCAAGATTTTTTTTGGCTTCGACGCTAACTCCGTTCCGTGCTTGTGTAGCCGGGCGGCGTCGTTAGCAAAGCCCGGTAATGGTCCAAGGTATCCCTCATACCTTTGGAAGAATAAGGATCGCCGATTGAGGCGAGAGATTATGAGGCTGCCTAGTTCTGAGGGCCCAGGCTAGTGCGGTAAATAAGCCCACCCTAGTGCGCAGACATCCCTCTGAGGGGCGGGAGGATCGAGCGATGGAGCCTGAGAGGGCGACAGGCCGGCTTGAGTCCTCGCCAGCGGCCGACGATGAGGAGTATGGTCCCGTAGGGTTTTGCCCAGCATGTAGAGGCTGGAAGGCCGAATTCTAGATCATCGGCAGAATAAGAATAAGAGAGCCGGATTGGCTTGTATGGAAATGGATTTATGTATAAACTTTTTATATAATTGCATCTTGTCTTTGGTATGATTGTATTGTGTAAGAAGGCTGTTATAACGAACCTTGTGAAGAAGGACCCTAATTAAGGAATATGCTTATTTATGTCAAACAGTGTGGTAGTATTAATTAGAAAACAAATTGATGCGTGAGTAGGGTGGAAAGTGGGAGGATGGAATGCCCTGACGGCACCATCCTACGTATGGGTGGACCCGATTAGTCGGGTAGCTTTCCAACAAATTAAGTGAAAGCCCTACGTTAGATAGTTAGGTTCTTGGGCAACTCTATTCAAGAAGACTAGGCCAGCCGGCTGTGCCTTGCATAAGATGAGGAAAAAAGCGTTGTCTCTAGAAATCAAGTCTAGTAGTTGCCCAATTTTGATCAATTGCCCTATGGGTGATTTGATGTTTAGAAAATCACGCTCCCCCTACGGGATAGAGCTAGGTCATACCTATGAATCGTATCCTTGAATCTCTACAGGGTCAAGGTGTCGATGAATAGGAAATTTTTCCCAAGATAAGACTTAGCGGACTATCTTAAGTGTTTCTCCCATTTTTAAACGGAGGAACCTTACACATTCCTTGAGCAAACAAAAAGATTGAATTTGATCGGACCCCCATTGGAAAGAAACATTCTTCTTTGTCAACATATTTATAGGATACATCTTCTCAGAGAACATGTCAACAAAGCGTTGGTAATACTTTGTTTTACCCAAAATCCTCCTTACCTCCCTTACATTGGTAGGTGGTGGGAGGGCCACAATTGCCTGCACCTTCTCAGGATCCATCTCTATGCCTTCTTCTGAGATAACATGTCCCAAGAGAACCACCTTCCTTCGTGCCAAGCGGCATTTTCCAGGATTAAGACACCCTTTTGCATCATCAATACTTTGCAAGGCCAACCTCAACTTTTCAAAGTGATCCATGCAGCTTGAATAAATGCAAAAATCATCCAAAAAGACCCTTATAAACTTTCCCAAGTAAGGTGCAAATACGTGACTCATGAAGTGTTGAAAAGTCCTGACTCATGAAGTGTTGAAAAAGTTACTGGTGCATTGGTCAAGCCAAATGGCATCACCCTATTTGCTCATCTTAAGGTGCTCCATTGCTAAAGAACTCTTTGAATCTCCCATAAAAGGTGAAAAAGAAGAAGCAACAATATGTAAAGTAGCTTGTTGATATTTGATGAACAAGGCTTCATACCTCATTGAAAAGGTAGAAACTGACTCTCCTTCCTTTTGGAAAATCTGATCCAATTGTAGTAGTAAAGCATTTGATGACTCCACTGTCCCAAATCTCTCCTTCATTGCTTTGGTCAATCTCACTTTAAGCCATGTTGCTTCCCTGCCTCCCTACCGTGCTTCCACCCACTCCCCCCTCCTTACCCTCTCTCTTGTTTTCCCATCGAGTTGTTTATCTCTCTCGGGATTTTTTATCCATGGCAAGTTTCGACATCTTCTTGTCTTGAACCCCCAAGAGGACTCCATAGCAGCTGCTCCATCATCCGCGAGGACCGAGGCTGCTGTTCCTTGCCTCTCTTTTTCCGAAGAGGATCTCTAGCTCCTCACTTTGATAGTCACCTCTTTGGAGACCTCCACCTTGGTATAAAAGATTGTGAATAGTCGCCCGATGCACGGACAATTCAGGGATTTGTTAGAGGCAAGCTTTCTCGGTGTGCCTGGAAAGATCACTCTGACATTCATCTTTCGGTGCCTCCCTGCTGATGGAGCTGGCATGTTCGAGTGGACCGTGGCACCCATCCACATTTGTTACGTGTTATACCAATGCAGGCCATCCACCCCAGAGAGTGGAGTGATGATCTGTTCCTTCAAATTACTTTAAAAGTGTGATGAGATAATAGCCAAGTCTAAGTGGCATGTAGGTGGAGATCCCACTTACACATGGCGGAATTCTCCTCTTCCATGTAGGCATTCTAGAAGAATCTTTGCCAATTATGCACCTACACACACTCCTCCACATGCCTTCCACACTCCCCAACTTGTAGCCTTATGGTGAATACTATATTAATAATACAATTAAAATCCATGTGAGCATGAAGGCCCACTTTTATTTTCCACATCACTAGCCTATCTACCATACCAAAGTATTTATCAAGCATACTTGTGGAAATTGATGTATTGGATTTTGAGCTTACACATTCCTCATATGTAAGAGATATCAGGTCATCAAGGAGGTAGAGCTCCTTACCTTCTATATCTTGGAGTGGAACAAGGGCAACACGTATCTCTTTATTTGTTGTGATTGTGATGGCCTCTAAACCCTTGAACTGTGATTGTAAACATTTTTGAATAAGATATTCCTTGTTCACAAAGCCTTTTCCATTGTTCAAAGGCACCCTCATCTCACCTGTTTCATTGTTGGGGAAAATAAGCTTAAGATCTTATGCATCCACTTTTTGAAGCTTGCTCTTTTTATTTTTTATTTTAAATATGTCACTTTCATTTTTGTTTTTAATAGGTATTCTTCTAAGCATTTGAATCCCATCAACTCCTCTTCCCTGTTAAGAGGTGTAACATCCTTTTCCTTCTTTATTTGTTTTCATGCTTATATTGGATTTTGTTAAAAAGATGATCTACTTTTTGTTTCTAATCAAAATGTTGGTAGGCTTTACTTAGCTTTCACTATGTGACTTGTCAAGACTTATCATGTGTTCGTGCATAGATCTAAAAGGAACCCCAAAAAAAATAAATTAACAACAAGTTTCCAATCATCTATTAGCCCTACCCCACAAAAAAACTAATGAGAAGAAGACTTTGGATGTAGTTCCACACAGAGGGAGAGGTGGCAATAGTTCATGTTGAGCCAATTCAGACAGTCAAGGACATAGTGGGGGTTAAAGGTGGAGATGTGATATCTAGGTGTAGAGTCTTTGATGCTTCCACATGCCCTCATATATACCACTATGCCAACTTTATCCTTTTGCCTAGGTGAGAGGCCTTCGGGAAAATGTGGTTGCATTAAAGACCTCATTTCAATATGAGGGATACATTGCTAAGAAAGGAACATTCATTGTCTTAGTGTGTTCTCATGATGGTACGGAGCTTCCCATCATAGATGATGTGGGGAAAATGGCATGCACACTGGCTAGAGGTAGATAGGGCGTTTAAAGAAGATCTTTATTAAGCCCATCTTTTGGTTTATGAAAAAACTACATGTTTTATGTATGGGAAGGAAATCACCGTACCATGGCTTGGATGTCGGTGATCTCTGACTACTATAGAGAAATCAAGGGCATGCATATCAAGGTGATGTGCACCATGATTGATCCAAGGCAAGCTAGTGAAATTTCATTAGCCTGCAAAGAATGAATGATTAAGTCAATTGTTGTTTAGTCTCCTATCTGTGTATTCTTTTATGATTAGGATTCTAGTATCTTGTCTCTTCCTATTGGAAAACCTTAATGAGCATTATGTGATCCTATCCAATCTCAAGGATGTGTTGGTGTATGCCTCTAGGGTGGTTGCAGGATCAGGGTGCCCAGTTTTATCTACTCAGCCACACTGTAAAGAGTAAAAAAATAGGCATTTGTTTACATTTAGTGGCTAATCTCTCCTAGCTAACAAAGGAATTTCCTTTCAAGTTCTTTTGTTGGAACATCACATGTAAAGTTTGGAATATAGTTGCATAATGTGATTAAGCATTAAATAATCAAAAGTCCTCAATTCCTTAGGTACAACATCAATGTATACACCCTGTCCCAAATTTGGATGGATTCCATAAAATGCTAATATCTTTTACAGATAAACTCATATGAGATTCCCACTTTGGACATTAGATCTTCACATAATATAGAGCTTAACTTGATTTTTTGAGAAACTTTTAAGCTATTTGTCTATTTTCTTTAAATATTTTAAGGTCTTTAAAGTGTTATAATATATGCCACTTTTTGTACCCACAATAACTACCACTTAAAATGCTCAATCTGGTAGATCAAAAGAGTGTTAGATAGTGAGACATTAGTAGAATGTGGTGGTTATTCAAAATTGCAAATCCAATTGTTGGATTTTTAATGATCTCTTTTTCAAAATTCTTCTAGGTTATTAGAAGGCCTGCAAATATTAATAATCTAATTAGTAAAATTATATTTCTGATGTAAATATCATCTAAAACCTATAGGGACTAGTGTACTTGAAATGGTGTATCTATGGAAAAAAACTTGGATCACTCTAAGTATGAAAAGATCAATTATTTATCATTTTAATATATTTTTGATTAATTTTTATTAATTAGACTAATTTATATTAATTTAAGTTATATTGGGTCAATTTTAGTGCATGTGTATTTTCTATTAGTTTCTTGATCTCATTTGAATTACCTTGCCTCCCCAAATTTACTCTCCAAGCATTGTCCCAGTCCAACATAAACTGGACAAAACAAGACACCCTGATCTTGCAACAACCCTCTAACATTTGCAAGTGTGATAAAAAATCATACCTTAGAGATTTTCCTTTAGAGATGAGGAAAAAACCATTTAATTGAAGAGAAATCTTGAAGAAAAGACTTACACATGGTATCCATTAACACTAGATGCTTTAGCTAAGTTGATATATGATAAAGGGAATGGTTCATAAGTTTCTTTTTTGTGTAGACAATATTGCCTTTGTGTTAAGACTCTTATTGATAACACTTCTCTTTCTAGGTTGAAATATTAATCAAAATGGAATGCTAAGCTAGCCTAGATTTTGGAGACCACAAATGCAATGGCTAGATTTGATAATGAGAAGAAAGCATTCAAAGAAATAAAATAAAAATATGCAAACAAAATATCTAAGGTAATAAGAGTCTTTTTTTTACATGTCTTGTGTATATTTAGAATTAATAGATACTTTTATCATAAAGGTCTTGAATTTCATTAATTCCACATTGGGAGGATAAACTTATTCTCTCTAGCATTTGAGGGTGATGACTCTTATGTGACTTTGGATGATCTTAATCTCACAAGTATAATTAGTGTTCCAATCCAAAAAGAGATCATGTGGCTTACCCTATTAGAGGCATCAAAGGCAATCAAACAAATGTATGGTACTCAAAAAGGGACGACCGAGTTCAAAAGGTGAGTTTGATGTGAGAAATCTATGTACTTATATATTTGTTTGTTCATGTCTAGTCACTTTTGTACTTATGCTTTGTTGGCTTACCCTAGAGCCTCTAAAGCAATCAAACAAATGTATGGTACTCAAAAAGGGACGATCGAGTTCAAAAGGTGAGTTTGATGTGAGAAATCTATGTACTTATATATTTGTTTGTTCATGTCTAGTCACTTTTGTACTTATGCTTTGTTGGCTTAGTTGGATTTCTCAAGAGGTATCATTGGAGATTATTGAGAAACAAGCCCTGGTAGCTTCAATATTTGGTATAGATGGCACAAGCTTTAAGGCCATTGGTGATCCCACATCATTATAGTCTACGTGAGTATTTATGTTTCATTGATAAAGAGATGCAAAGGATACAAAGTGCAATCTAGACCCACCACTTGTTGATGCCGCTACCTATAGGTTGGTGTATAGGTTCTTTACTTTCTTTGTTTTTAACTCAAGTTTGCAAGGAGGTCCTTGTGTTACATAATAGTTAGCTGCTTGATTGTATGATGAACTCTCATTGCAAGTCCTTTCAATAGGTTTCTCATGTTCCTTAAAGATCAGGGTGCAATTGAGGAGTTGCCATTTCAATGCAAGGGATGGACTAATCAGTCCAACAAAGAGGCATGTATGTATCTACAGTCCTTAGGCACTCTTAGTCCATATGAGTTGACCAATTTCCCATGGTGGGTGGATATGTCTAGAGGGAAGGTGCTTGTTAGGGAGAGGGAAGATTAACAAAGTACATATTGATAGCTACAAGAGTAAGGTTATTAACTCTAACATCTAGGAAAACTCTATCGCTCAATATGCTATTATATGTCGCAACGTATCCAATATATGTCAATATGCCCTATAAGTGAGAAAGAGGGCTCCTTATATAGGAGATTTTTCACCCTCTTCTCAAGAATTACATCAAGAGATAGAAGAACCATTTAACCTTGGATTGCCTAAGCACGGATGTCACTATCACATGTCCTTCTTGGCTACTTTTGACATGTGTCTTCTTGATTTCTTAATTCAAAGATCTCTTGACTTGGAAGATAGGCTCAACCCCATGATTATCCCACACAACACATGTCAAAATTCTCCTTAGTCCACATAGGTCTTCTAGAAGGATGATTCTTCTCTATTATGCATACTTCCATATTCCTCTACATGCTTTCCACAAGCTTGGCATGTGGTATGCATCTTGTTTTACTACAATTACCATTCCATGTAGACATAAGGCCCACTCCTATTTTATGACTCATCATCCACTTTATACATATTTAGCACATTAACCTATACCAATGTATTTATAAATCATCGCTCGTGAACAGTGCACTAATTATCACACCTAATATATAATATTACATAGAAACCCTTGGAATCCTTCATGTGAAACTAGATATTTAGGGCCGACTCATCATAAAGTTATTGAAGATGATTCTCCACAAGCCTCCAGCTTCTCATACAAGCTTCTCAAGTTTCCATCAAAACCTCATGAGAAAGTATTCACATAAGCTTAGCTTCTTATATAAGCCCCTTCCTATTGAGCCTTATTTTGGCATGTGAAACGCCATATCCATCATCACACATATATATTATACATTGCAATAAATAAGCCTCAACAAAATAAATTTTTTGGTATTACAAAAGCAAGAAAAGACATTGTTGGTGTAGCATATAGCCTTGAATATCTCTTAGATTTGAAGAAGAGATGTCGTTATCCTTTCTTTCACAATGTTTTATTCCTAGAGCAACGTTCACACGACAGTGAGCCACATGTTTTCAAGATGTCAATAGTGGGTCTTGGTGGTGCCCTTGACCTTATTAATAAGATGCACCCTAGCAAGCAATTGGTGCATTTTGATCATTTGCACACCGCTTTCAAGGCTGGTCCACCCATTAGTGCACATGTCTATGATCCATTTGTGGAGATATCTTCTACCACATTGCCACTCTTATGAGTACAAGGTGGAAAATACATGTGCTCATTCTAGCTTTTGACCCTTAACAATTTCACTTTCATGTAGCTTAAGAAAAAATTTCAACACACCAGCACATTCTCTAACTATCATATTGTAGAACTTAGCCATTTTAGACTATGTGCTAACACAAAGTTATTGTTTTCATTCAGCTTGAATATTACCTCCTTTGAGCTTGATTTAGACTATACCTTGCACACATCTAACACAAATTTGTTGTTTGTATTCAGCTTGAATATTACCTCCTTTGAGCTTGATTTACAAATATGTGTGTGACACAAATGCATAGGCTCATTGATGAGTTCTAAGATCTTTCCATTCAATAATTTTCATGCTTGTGATACATGATAGGGTTTTGGGAGAGGTTAAACCCTTTTCCTCTTTAACACTATCTTAAATCCTTTATTCAAATACTTGTAGATCATAGCATATAATTGCAATCTTATCCCTACTTTATCACATATACCTTGGGCATCACTGGGTTGCTATATCCTTAGAGATTGATTTAAATTTTAAAGATTAGAGTGCAAACTTTACTATGTCTTTTGTGAGAACTCTTGTAATTGTGCTATCCACTTTGTAATTTGTATTGGTGAGCATTTCTTTAATATTCTTGCATGCTCTGATTCGACCCTTCCATTTTCCACCTCCAATGACTAGCCTATCAATTGGTTTTTGCTCCTTCACATGCTCACGTGGCCCTATTGCAATCCTCTTCTCCAACATGGTTTAGATCTTCCTATAATTCTTCTCCAATATTTGCACATTATTAGAAAAGTGTTAGACTTCAACCCAGAGATGAATTTCTCTACAAGGTCAACCCATCAACCCCGACCATGATTGATGTGGCTTCCTTGACCCTAGCCTTGTGCAAATGTCGTTCAATTCACTCTCTCAACTTAGTGGTACATTCACCATAACCCTTCATAGAATTATTGCTTTGAGAAAGATGTGAGACCTTAATTAGCAGTTGATCATAATTCTCCTCAGGTTAAGAATTCATCCAACAAGGTTGTACTTAGCTTATCCCAATTACTCACAACACTTCTTCCTCATGCTCTTCTACCAACAATAAGAGTCATTCCCTCTAAAAAGTAAGGTAATAATTATGCCCATTTGGTAGAATTCCTATACCAATGCAAGATCTTTTAAACTCACTAAGGTAAGCCTTTAGATCCTCCCCATGACTTCCATAAAAGACATGCATTTTCTCTACTACGACTTGGATGGTGTAGGATAATAAGAAAAAAGAAAAATAGAAGTAACAAGATCCCCAAAATTAATTATCTCCTTCCATATATATGGCAAGGACGTAACACACCCCTCACTTGCAAGTCTATTTGGCATATCAGGCATACAATATGTTGTATCCATGAGTCACACCCACAAGGAATATTCATCACTCTTCTCAAGCAAAGGGTTGCCATGCATATTTGGGCATAAGAGATAATTGATGCATAAAGGACAACAACACATGTCTTCCTTTCTCTTTAATTAAGGTTCACAACCTTAAAGTAAGATCAATACCTGCATAACTTTAAGGTTCACAACCTTAAAGTAAGATCAATACCTGCATAACATTCATTTGGATGCATAATCATTTGAAGAGTGTAGATAGAGGTGAGATAACTCATAAGGCACAAATATGAAGAGTGTGGCTATGCATATATGTTTGTGATGTGTTTCATATACATAGTGTTTGGACAGGTAGATACCTGTAAGATCCCTATTCCCACCGAGCAACGGATTCGGGGTACTAGCAGCGGAAGTAGCACTTCTCACGTGGGACAGGGGCCTCGCCCCACGGATATCCGGACAAGAGACTAATCCGTCGGTTTTTCCAAAACCGAACCCGAAAAAACTTCCTTCACCCGGAAAGCACGGGCGATTCCACTAGGATAACTCTTTACTCTAACGTAGTCAAGACCATTACTGATCAAGCTGATCCGCCGATTGAACCTATAAAGATACTCGGTCAGATCAAGGAAGAAACTTGCACTTGGATCATTGGGATCAATGCTTTTTTTCCCATTAAGAGGCACAGCCGTTGATTCCTATCCATAGAACAATTACTATCTGAGATTTACTTTATCTATCGTAAACAAAAATTGAGTCTCGATTTACGGATCCATCAGTCCAGCCTAACCCCATCCAGTCCCATGGGTTAGCCAACCGCCCAACCACTGTAGTGATGGGATCCAATTAAGAATTTGGTTAGGTTTTGTCCCGGGTACCAAGGAAAAGAGTTCCAAGGTCCCCTAGCCGGAAGTTCATGCAAACATAAAACTAGTCACACCACTTACACACCCAATATGAAATTGCCTTTTTCTTAGCATCAGCTAACTTTAAAACAATCCTTTAATGAAACCATTATGTCACTGATGACAGTCCTCAAAGTCTTTGGTTGAATCCTTATTTCCAGTCATTCATTCATCGGTATACTTATGGCATCATTGGCAACCAGAACGCTCACCACCTATTCACTCAGGGGCCTTTTCCATAGTTCCTAGCTCATAGTAACCGGCAATATATTCATATAACAGAATGGAATCTCCGTGGAAGATCAGCAAGATCAACCCACAGATCCATATAAAAGAGCCATGGACTCATCCGTTGAGGACTAGCAAGGTCAATCAACCACATCCATGCCCGATTTCAGAAAACAACTCTTACTCCTTGTTCCAATATCTTCCACGACGCACGTGTGGGTATCTTCGGCGACCCAGAGCCCGAGCACCGTATGGTCAGCACCCTCTAGGATCCTTCGTAGGTGACCTAGTGCTTCACTCATAGGCCGCTTCTTTGGTCCCTCATCCACCGTACCGGAAGCTCACCATCTAAATCGAACCGAGGCTGGTCAAGACCTCGGCCGACCTTGCTACGCGAGACGTCCTCCATTGACTCTCCGTCAGCAGTTGTAACTTTATCAGTTAGGTCTCCATGACCTTAATCCATAAGATGGTCAAAATGCTTCTCGAGCATTCTTGACCAGGGATTTCATTAACGTCTTCAAAATTTCGTGATCACGTTAACAAAACCTATTGTTAACATATTAAAACTTGTGATCACATTGTATATTCACATGACCTGAGCAATGACTTGCCAGAACCCACTAGTCCCGTAACACCTCCGGGCTTTTGGTTTTCCCAGCGGGCCCACCGAGATAACTGTTTATCCCGGCGGGCCCGCCAGGAAAAGCAAAGAACACCGGTGGGGTTCTATTCTATTTATAAACACTTCCCGACACCCATCTTGGAACTTTTGGGGAGATAGTCCTTGTTTTGGGGGTGTGATATCTCTCCTCAAAGTACTTGTAGAGCTCTCGAGTTGCTAGAAGTGTCCTCTTGGGAAGAACGTCCTTATTTTAGGGACTGTCGTCTTTCCTTGTAGGCACTTCTAAGGCTATTGAGCCACTCGTCCTTAGTTCTTTGAATTGGGGGCAAGGTGTGGTTCGTAGCTAATACTTGCGGAGATTTAGGGACAAATTTGGAGTCATTCAGCTTTGCATTTGAGCTACGTAGGTAATCTACCTCATTCTGCTTTATGAATGGTTGGATGGAGCCAAGAGCCCTGCTTAGGGGCTTGTATTGGTTCTTGATACTTGATATAGTTTAGAGTAGACAAGGGTCTATTGTCCTATACTAGAGTATTGGGCAAGCATAGATCTTTGATTTTCTTTGTGAATGTTAGAGAAGGTCTATTGTCCTATACTAGAGTATTGGGCAAGCATAGATCTTTGATTGTGTAAAGTATCCTTAATTAGGTACAAAAGGCATCCTTCATTGGGGGTGTAATGTGCATGATAGTTTCAAAGTAGTTTTGTAGTAAGACCTTGCAAGATAGTTTCGAAGTAGTTTTGTGTTATGTGATGATCTTTTGTATTTGTCAAGATAGTTTTGAAGTACTTTGTCTACTAATGTATGTTTTGTAATACGTGAGTGACTGCTGAGAGTTCCAATAAGCATGATTTTCGTGTCCTATTCTCTATCACGAACAATGCATTTATCATCTGTAAATTTAACATTAATACCCCCTTCCTGGAGTGGGCACTAAAAGAAGATTCTTCTTTATATCTTAAAAAAATATATAAGTTAAATTCAATAAAATGAAAATAATGATGTATTTATGGTGGATCAAAGCATATGTATGTCATTACTAGTGCATGATTAAGAATATGATTAAGATGAGATTAAGCTAATCACACAAGCATGAAGAGGGTATGAATCAAAACACATGAACTGATTTATCATTCCCAAAGGTGCCTTTTTATAGGCCAAGAGTACATCCTTGAATATAGGAGAGGTGGCTTGATTTTGGGAGAGATGGAGAGGAACGTGGAGAGGGGTTGTTGCAAGATCAGGGTGTCTTGTTTTGTCCAGTTTATGTTGGACTGAGACAATGCTTGGAGAGTAAATTTGGGGAGGCAAGGTAATTCAAATGAGATCAAGAAACTAATAGAAAATACACATGCACTAAAATTGACCCAATATAACTTAAATTAATATAAATTAGTCTAATTAATAAAAATTAATCAAAAATATATTAAAATGATAAATAATTGATCTTTTCATACTTAGAGTGATCCAAGCTTTTTTCCATAGATACACCATTTCAAGTACACTAGTCCCTATAGGTTTTAGATGATATTTACATCAGAAATATAATTTTACTAATTAGATTATTAATATTTGCAGGCCTTCTAATAACCTAGAAGAATTTTGAAAAAGAGATCATTAAAAATCCAACAATTGGATTTGAAATTTTGAATAACCACCACATTCTACTAATGTCTCACTATCTAACACTCTTTTGATCCACCAGATTGAGCATTTTAAGTGGTAGTTATTGTGGGTACAAAAAGTGGCATATATTATAACACTTTAAAGACCTTAAAATATTTAAAGAAAATAGACAAATAGCTTAAAAGTTTCTCAAAAAATCAAGTTAAGCTCTATATTATGTGAAGATCTAATGTCCAAAGTGGGAATCTCATATGAGTTTATCTGTAAAAGATATTAGCATTTTATGGAATCCATCCAAATTTGGGACAGGGTGTATACATTGATGTTGTACCTAAGGAATTGAGGACTTTTGATTATTTAATGCTTAATCACATTATGCAACTATATTCCAAACTTTACATGTGATGTTCCAACAAAAGAACTTGAAAGGAAATTCCTTTGTTAGCTAGGAGAGATTAGCCACTAAAGGTAAACAAATGCCTATTTTTTTACTCTTTACAGTGTGGCTGAGTAGATAAAACTGGGCACCCTGATCCTGCAACCACCCAGAGGTGGAGTGAATGTAGGTGGGCACTGCCCTCATTTTTCTCCTTGATTCTCTACAGAGGAGAGCGCCCTCTTTTCACTTATTTGGCTGGAATCTTGTGCCTTTTACAGTGTTGAAGCTACATGGATAATAACCTTTGAACCTTGGGCTTTAATCTTGGCTTTATGTTTGGATTATTTCCAACACCCCCTATAAGCCAAACATGAACATAATGACTTATGACTGACTTTGCCTAACCTAAAGTTCTCAAATGGGTTTATGGTAAAGTGTGCTTGTATCATGTGCACAAGCATGATCAATATTTCCATGATAAACATGAAGGCTATTGTTGAGAGCCCCAATCCATTGTTTCCAAGATGGAACTTGAAGGCCAATGGTTGCCTCAATGACCATGATGCATGAAGTACATTTTCATCAATGAAGAGTGCCATGAGAGATGTGAGAGGTCTTATGGATTGCATGAAAGCAATGGTAGTGTCTAGCTCACTTGCATGAAGTGTAGGCATGTAGTGATATACATGATCATGATGATATGCAATGGGTTAGTACATCATACTGAAGCATCATACTATTCTCATTCCCAAAGGTGCCTTTTTAGAGTCCAAGAATACATCCTTGAATATAGGAGAGGTGCCTTGATTTTAGGAGAGATGGAGAGGAATGTGGAGAGGTGGAGTGAATGTAGGTGGGCACTGCCCTTATTTTTCTCCTTGATTCTCTACAGAGGAGAGCACCCTCTTTTCACCTCTTTGGCTAGAATCTTGTGCCTTTTACAATGCTGAAGTTACATGGATAATAACCTTTGAACCTTGGGCCTTAATATTCGCTTTAGGTTTGGATTATTTCCAACATTCAAGACAAAGTCATCGCCACTAGATCAGTAGGAAGAAAAACCTCACCAATACCTTTGACTGGATAGGAGGCATTGTTGGTGCACATTGTTAGAAATGCCAATCTATGGAGGTTCAAAGATAATCAAATCCATTATGAAGAAACTAATAGCTTAATTAAGAGCTAATTAGATATTAAATAAAGAGAGCATGAGACACCTTTACATTAGACTAGAGGCTCTGAAATAGCCAAGGTATAATGAGTGACCCTTCAACTTCCACCTACAAGAATCACTTCATCTTATGTAACTCCGAAGTATCCTTTCACATTCTATAACTACCATGTAAATCCTAAATCTTTGTATGAAATCTTTTGACCTCTCTTTCACTAATAACCTAATGCTAACTCAAGTTCATAACCTTTAACACAACCACACATATGCCCCCTTTAATCTCTAATGTCTATGATCACTACCATTACCCAATGTTTATACCACCATGACAACAATTAGAGATTCTAACTCAAGATCAACATAACCTTTGACAACCACACATATGCCCCCTTTAATCTCTAATGTCTATGATCACTACCATTACCCAATGTCCATACCATGACAACAATTGGAGATGACCAACTGTCAACACCCTCCCTTGGTTCCTACATGGCCATCTTATCATTCACTCAAAGCACAATTCAATATTTTGACCTCTTTCACTAATAACCCAATGTTAACTCAAGATTGTGAGATCCCTCTGCCCCCTCCGCGCACCAGACTCCCGGTAGTAGCTGATAGCCGGAAGCAGTCCCCTCATGCGCGGGGGGCAGGGTTTCTCACTCGGGGCCTCGTCCACAAATGTCCGGGCACGAGACTAGGCTGGTGGTCACTCCGAAAACCAAAATCGAGAAAATTTCCCATGCCCGGAAAGCGGGGACGATTCCACCTTTTTGAATTTTCTTAACGAATTTTTCTAACGCGATAACAAATCTAAACTATCCTTCACCTGAATAAACCAAATAGAAGGAAACTATCACTGATATAATTTGATCATCTGAGCGATTTCAACGCTTTTTTCCTAATCAAGATCAGGCACAGCCGTTGATCCACTCAATTGAGAAATTTATCAGGGAATTAACTAACTACTCGAATCCTAGCGTAATCCTAAGATTTTTCAGTTTGATTATTAAAACTCCACTGATTCCAGCCTAACCCCATCTGGCCCATGGGTTAGCCACCACCACCCTACCACTGGAATTGGTAGAACCAAACAAGTACTCACCCACCCATAATTGAAATGCTTTTCTTAACTTTAGCTTTAGAAAACAGATACGCACACACTCCTCTTTAAAACTTTAATAAAAAAAATAATCCATTGACAAAACAGATATGATCACAATTTCATAACTCAAAATTTCCATTCAATCCCTTGTTTCACAAAAACAGTACCACTCTGGACTCTCCGTTGGGACCAGCTGGTCAGCAACGAGATCTAGTGACAGATTACAATAATCATTTCGTCATACATATATATATCTTCCTCGACATACGTATGGGTGTCCTAAGCACCGCGAGCCCGTGCATCGCCTGGTCAGAACCCTCCAGGATCCTCCTTAGGTGTCCTGGTACTTCACTCAGGGACCGCTTCGTCGGCCCTCACCCATCGTACCGGAAGCACACCATTTTTCACCATACCCAGGCTAGTCAAGACCTGGGCAGGTTTTTGCCACGTGAGCTGTCTCTCGAACACTCCCCGTCAGCTGTTGCAACCGAGCTTCCCTTAGATAAATATATATGCCAAATGCTCCCTCCGAGTATTCTGGCGTAAGACAGTCCTTTAAGAAAACAGGGTTTCTATGCAAGTTTTCAATTTTGATTTTGTTTGAAAACCATGAGTGAAAATCACACTTTTAATATAAAAAAAATATCTTTTATACACCCATTTATGCATAAAAATCATTTATGATGAAAATCACACTTTTAATATTAAAAAATATCTTTTATGCATAAAAATCATTTATGATGAAAATCACACTTTTAATATAAAAAATATATCTTTTATGCATAGAAATCAATAATGATAAAAGTAACACTTCTATAATAAAAAAAATATTCTTTTATGCATAGAATTCAATAATGATAAAAGTAACACTTTTATAATAAAAAAATATTCTTTTATGCATAGAAATCAATAATGATAAAAGTAACACTTTTATAATAAAAAAATATTCTTTTATGCATACTTTTATGCATAAAAATCAATATGATGAAAGTAACTCTTTTATAATAAAAAATATACTTTTATGCATTATTTTATGCATAAAAATCCATAATGAAGAAAGTAACACTTTCATAATAATAAAAATTATCAATATGTATCTTTCTATACATAGAATTTAATTCTATTGAACATCATTCTTTTATAAAAATTAATCAATATGCATCTTTCTATGCATGAATGAAAATAACACTTTTAGAATACTCTAACGATGGGGATTACTCTTTTTGATTAATAAAAGATGAAATTTATTTCACAAATTTTTAGAAAATTTTGCCATAACCTCCTTTGTATGGCTGACCATTTTTTAATTTTTAACTTTCTAAAATTAATTAGAAGTTCACCAAGAGTATTTAAATCATTCTAATGTAAACATTTTCTACTTATTTAAGAGAAACATTATGAAAAACTTGATTTTATCCAATAATCAATCATCTAGGATAAAGAATGGTTGGATTTACTAAAGAAGAGAGGGGAATGCCTTTTTTCAATGAGTATCCGTCACAGATAGAATCCCTCTCAACACTTAATTGTGATAAGTTATCTATCACATATAAATATCAATAAAAGTATCCACCATCACGGACATTAAAAAGAGTATCCTTCACGAACACTTGCTAGTTCATCATAAAATTCATGATTTGGAGTACACTCTTGATTTGGTTGGTAGCCATTGTGTTCGTCTACAATCACGTTCATGGTCACAACTCGATTCTTTGTCTTCTCTAGACACTCGTATGCATAATTTCCGTCTTTGTCACATCTAAAGCATGTAATCACACAAGGCTTTTGATTTTCATTGTTATTTTTCTTTGTTTATTCGGTCTTTTTCCATTCGCCTTGTGAACCATTATCCCTTGCTACTTCACCTTTACTTTGAAATTTCTCAAAAGGTTTGGAAAGAGAGTTAGATCAAGGAAACTAAGGAATGTGAGAATCCGCCACTGTAGTGTCCCTAGAAAATTCATTTTTCTTCTCACAATTTATCGCTAGAGAAACGGCGTTGCTGCTAAGAGAATGAGTCTTAGCGAGGATGGAAACATGTTCACTTCTTCTCTAATTGGCTATGAACTTATGCTTTTGTTCCTTTGATCGCACTCTCTTGATGGCTCAAAGTTGGACAAGTGTTTGCCAAAATTTATCCACATACATCTGCATAGTTTCTTTATCAAGTTGGCGTAATATATCCCATTGTTGACGCGCCCTGGCTTTGTATTAAGGTGGAAGAAAAATTTATTTGATGAGCTTTTGAAATTCCTTCTGAGTCCTTGGTCTATTTGGTCCTTACTTGATGGCGTTCTACCATAGAGATGCACTTTCAACCAAATGGTTGGCAACACATTTGACTTTGTCCTTCTCAGAAAATTCTTCCCCAAAAAAAAAGTCGTCAAGTTGACTAAGCCATGACAATAAATGTTTGGTTCCTTTATACCATCAAAATTTTGAAAAGTGAAAGTTTTACGGTGGCTAATCTTGGTTTCCTTCTTTATTTCCTATGCTTGAAGAGTAGCTTGTATTGTCTTACATATGCGATGCCCCTCTCAGAATCTGAAGAAACTGATCTGGGAGACGACCTTCTTCTTTTGTTGCGTGAAATTATTCTCTCAAGTTCTTCTCTTTGATTACTCTCACTGGTGAGTTAAGCTTTAAGTGCATTTTATTGATCTTGGATAGTTGGCATGATAGAGCATAGATGCCATTGTAGAAGAACCAAGCAAAATAATATGAAAATGTGAAAATAAAATAGAAAAAGTAACAAGCTTATCTAACTCCCATGTATTCGAAAGAAGCCTTGTTGAAGCTCTCGAAGTCAATGCCATCCCACAATGAACAATAAGAATAATAATTCAATGTCGCCTTGATGTCGACAATTCGGAAAGAAGCCCAGAACACTTGTTTTTGTATCAAAATTCGGAAATTGGAGAGTCGAGGGTGAAGAAAAATTTATGGCATGGAAAGTCTATCTCCATCTTTGATCAAGGAAAAATTTGAATTTTTGAAGCTCTCTGTTAATTGGTGTAAAATCTAAAATTTCAGCAAAAAGGGGGTTTTTTAAGCCTTTATTTTACTTGAGAAGGTATGGTTTTTAAGCTTCTTTTATGAAGAGTTGAAAGGTTGAAAGCTCAATGGTAAAGCTTTTAAAAGAAGCTATTTAATATAGCTTATAACTTGGGTAGATAGCCAAGGCTTAGCCTAGGCTTTGTTACAAGACCTTTGGTACATGGAGATTTGAATATTCCACAAATTGATTCATAAATAAAATAAACCATAGATACAATAGCATAACTCAAGAGCATAAAAATCAAGAACACAAGATTGGGTGCAATCTCCCTCTCCCCCCCCCCCCCCCCCCACGGACATGTGTGGCTCCTCTCCTACATACGGTATTTAAATCATATTTTATAAGTTTTAGCCCTTGAAGCTATAAATAGCATAGCTTTTCCAAAATTGGGCTTTTACAAAATTAAACCATAGTCCAATGGTTTTAAAGTATCTCAACGAAAATAAACCTTTCCCAACATATGTACAATGAGCCAAACCATACAAAATTAATTATTTGCACACACATGTGCACAACTAGATAATTCTGTCCAATTTCCACCTTTGTTGTCTTGAACTTATGATATATACTCAAAAACAATCCACAATATTAGATTATAATTACTTTAGAATCAATACTCAAAAACAATCCACAATGTTAGATCACAATTACTTTAAAATCACTCATAATAATAATACTGACAAGTGGAAATCATTATCTAGATTAACTCCCATGCATCACACATAATTAATCGGATTCACTCCCACATTGGATTCACGCACAATGTCTTCACACTATGTGAAACATAATTAATTGGATTTACTCCCACATTGGATTCACTCATAATGTCTTCACATAATTAATTGGATTCACTCCCACATTGGATTCACTCATGTCTTCACGTAATTAATTGGATTCACTCCCACATTGGATTCAATCACAATGCCTTTGCACACGTCGCGCATATTCACAAAGTTAACCGGATTCACTCACAATCAAACTCATACCACACGTCTCACACGTTACCGTTGATCGGATTCACTCACAATCAACTTAGCTTGGGCACATCCTCACACATTACTGTCATTGATCGGATTCACTCACAATCAACTTAACCTAATATATTCTTTTCACTTGTCGAGTCACCCAACAATTTATAAATTAATTACCGTAACAAATTATTACCCACCTAGACTTAGTTCTACCCCAATAACCCTTCATGATGATTAACTTTACGACTCCAATGGAGAAGAACTTGATCTCGCAACCATTACTTGCTTGGTTTAAAATTTCAGCCCAGCCCTTTGAGAATACCCAAAAACATTGTTTGGTGAAACCCATGGAATCTACTTCGGACATCATAGGCCGCATGCCATCATTATAGCCTATCACTTGCACCTATTCACCTACAACCTCACATCTCTTCATTACCCAACAATCTTTGCCTGTAGCCTCACATGTTTCTGCATGTGCAAGTGAGGTAACTTTGATAGCACACTTTCTTTCGGTGTTTGTCTTAGAAACCTCAACCCTCTTCTCTCCAGCTATATATCATTGGAAAGGTCTCGAAGAATAGATTCTAAATGTTCGAACTTTGCTCACTTCTAAGTTGATTTGTAAAAATTTCACCAACCCACTTTTGTATTCTTTTCACTTGTCGGGTCACCAAACAATTAATAAATTAATTACGGTAACGAATTGTTATCCACCTGGACTTAGTTCTGCCCCAAGAACCCTTAGTTCTGCCCCAAGAACCCTTCACGATTAACTTTATGACTCCAATGGAAAAGAACTTGATCTCGCAACCATTACTTGCTTTGTTTAAAATTTCAGTCCAACCCTTCAAGAATACCCAAAAACATTGTTTGGTGAAACCCGTGGAATCTACTTTGGACATCATAGGCCGCATGCCATCATTACAGCCTATCACTCGGGCCTATTTACCTACAACCTCACATCTCTTCGTTACCCAACAATCTTTGCTTGTAGCCTCACATGTTGCCGCCTGTGTAAACGAGGCAACTCTGATAGCACACTTTCTTTCGGTGTTGTCTTAACAACCTCAACCCTCTCCTCTCCAACTAAGCCGTCATTCTTCCATGCTTTAAAATGCCCTCATTATGTGTTACCATAGTTATGATTTTCGGGCTCACGCACATAATGGCCCTCATCACAACTACACGGCTAGTCCTCAAGCCACTAATAATTCTCTTTTGGTGGTGATCCTCACCTACCTTGATGACGTCATCATCATATGCCTAGACCCAACAACAAAATGCACCACAACAATGACAATGACCCATAAAAGGCCTAAAGTGGCCTACCCCCCACAAAGAAAAAAAACACAAATTGGTGATGACAAATACTGCTGTAAAGCCCAATGAATGATGAAACATAAAAAAACACAAATTGGTGATAACAAATACCACCATAAAGCCCAATGAGGCATGATGAAACATAAAAAACACACATAGGGATGATAACAATCGGCATGAAAAGGGTGAAAACATTAACCACCCAAGTGACATCAATGACCATGCAAAAGAATCAAGAACATAATAATCCTAACCAAATCAAGTGTCACATAACCAACAAATTAAAAAATTAATAAAAAAACAACAACAATAATAAAATCAATTATCTTCGGGCGACAAGTTGCAACAAATCAGCCTTTGAGCAATGACATTAAAACTTAATTGTACATACACACTTGTAAATAACATCACCTCTCATTTGATATTTATTGATCAAAATACCAATGTACCAATGCAATACTTGGAATTCCACTACTCAACTTGAGGGGGAGAATTTGGATGGCAAGGCTGAGAGTAGAAGAACCTGTGTTTTGACATCATATAGGAACACGCGTGACGGTTACCATCAAGTCCAATGTTTCAACATCATATTGGAACATGTGTCTTATGGTTGTCAAGAAGAAGATCAACTTTAACAAATCCACATCGAGAACATCAACAATACCCTTGACATCTACTACATCACTTCTCTCATCATTAGATTTATCATTAATCTAAATATATAATAGAATATCACATCAATAATGCACAAAGCATCTCCTTACTATCTCTTATGTAGACATTCACAGAAGGGGGAGTGTTGGAAATGAGTAATGCATTATGTCCGCTTGATGTGGATGGCCACCACCCAAGTGCATATACATGAATGAGCACAATCTCAAGTGCTATTTATATTCACAACCCTTTGGTAATAAATAATAACAATTCATCTATGTCGAGCGCACTTCCTTCTCAACTTGCCTCTATGTACAACAACCATGGCGATCTCCTCCACAAACTAAGTATTTCTGATCTTGTTTATTAATAGATTAAATATTGTGTTAATGATGTATAGTCTATTGTAATTGATCTCTCTTCTCCCTCTCCTAAAATTCTACAGCTTTTTGACTGCATCGTTAATTGAGGTCAATCGAGCTCCTTGTGAGCTCAGTTTTATATGTATTTTGTTTTGTGCTATGGAGTAGAACGTTGTGACACCTTGCTAAGAAGATTGTCATCGAATGTTGTAATGTGAAGGTGATGGAGATGACATGGAACAATTGTTGAAGTACAATATAATCAGACCATTAATCATCCAAATTGAATGATTAAAGTCTTGGATTAGATGGTTGTTAAAGTAGAATCGAGCGATTGAAGTTTGCAGTAAAATCGAGCAATCAAAGAAGTCGCATTGCCTTAGACCTTCCTCTTGCCCAACATTGTAAGACTTATAATAAACTCAAATATTAGTCTAATATCTTCCTCGAGGCTTGGTGAGCTCTTTAACTTTGGCTTCCTTCTCTGCCTCAACCTTTACTTTGTTGAGCTTGTGTCTAGCAGCTCATCCAATAGAGCTTAGCTTTCTTGGAGCTCATGGGCACTCCTTGTCACCTATATTAGCCATTATCTTGGCATGAAGGGTGATTTTGTTTAGGTCAACTTCCCATTACCCAGATTAGGGATCATGTAAATCCACGGCCTCAACATAGTGAAGCTCGTTCTCCATGGGGAGGAGATATTTCTTACACTTTCTATATGGTTTTCTCCTTCTTCTCTAGCTAATTGTGGGCAATGCCAAAGTTGATCCTTCCACTAAGGAGTCCTTGCTAGATGAATCAATATCTATCCATGGTTCAAGTTAATTATTTTCTCCTTCTTGGCATGAATGGTGATCTTGTTTAGGTCAACTTCCCATTATCCAGATTAGGACTCGTGTGAATCCATGGCCTCAACATAGTGAAGCCCGTTCTCCATGATGGGGAGGAGATATTTCTTACACTTTCTATATGGTTTTCTCCTTCTTCTCTAGCTAATTGTGGGCAATGCCAAAGTTTATCCTTCCACAAAGGAGTCCTTGCTAGATGAATCAATATCTATCCTCCCTAGTTCAAGTTAATTGTTTTCTCCCAGAAGGGATGTTGCACTAAGCATGATTAGGGAGGCAATTTTCATGTCCTGTCTAGCCTTGTAAACCTTATTCCAAGCTTCTGTGGAAGAGTGCCCATGGTTGGCCAAGACATTTATCTGATCCTCAGAACCATAAGGCTTTGGGAGGAGGCTTGTAATACCATGGTTCCCATCTTCACTGAAGCAATTTGGATAGTTGTCAACAAACTCACATCAGCAAGAATTCCTTGACCCATTGGAAGTCTTCCTTGATTGTAACTCTATTTTCAAATACCGGTTACCCTTGTGTATGTAAATGTGATTGGTTTTTACTAATAATCAACCAACCTCTTATGTCTCTCATATAAGGTCTTTCGAGGATCGCAATATATGAACCTCCCTTGTAGAAATCCATTACCATGAAGGAGTGGTGAAAACTTAACCCGAAGGTCTTAATCTTTGCATCTTATAGGACACCCGATGGTTTAGTCGTGTTCCCATCACCAAGATTGACCATGAGACTTGTGGCGTACAAGTGCTGGGCTTCCCTCCTAGGCCTCTCAACAATCCTTGGTGATTAAACTGACATGAGTACCACCATCCAAGGTCGCAAAGAGATCGACGTCCCTTTACAAATCATAGGTAATGCATCACTCATTTTATCACTTTTGAAGTAGTGTCCTAGCTTGTTCATAGGAACTTTTGGCTATCCTTTGGATTTGGGTAGGGAAGGAGAGTGCTCATTGTGTGGCATAACTCATCATCCTCCTCCTCAGGTTTCCAATGTGTGACCTCTTAGATTCCCATTCATCTAGTCAAGTAAGTGGAGAGTTTGCTTAAAAAAAGAGAACTTATCGTCGTGAATGGGACTTTCAAGGAGGATAAGAAGGCTCTGAGGCTTGCTATGTCCTATGGGCTCACTTGGTTTTTGCACTCACTCTAAGGTGGGATTGGACCTATCAACATGTATGGGATATGCATTAAATCTTCCCTACCTCCTAGAAGAAAATATTATGGTGACTATTAAGAGGTGGTGCCTCTAAAGGGGATGAATTGAAGTCATCATAAATCACCTCAAAGAAAACTATTTGGTGACTATGATGACTCGTGGAAGGGCCAACTTTTTATGCCCACCACCAAGTGCTCCTTCATTGTATCTAGCAATCCAAGGTATGGATGAATTCGTTCCAAAGGCAAAGACTCCACAACTAGTTCTGTCTGCAGCCTTAAGAATGATCATAGGATTGGTCAAGGCCTTTGGCATACTAAGGTTTTCTCATGTATGGGGTCTAGGATGATATGCTCATGTCGGTCAGTGGTTTGTACTCAACCACTTTGCTGGAGTGAGGCTCTAATTCAACTCTTGGGCTGGTTTCATTTGTTCTTTCTTCAACACAGGATTGGGGTAATTTTTGAGTTTCTAAGGAAGGTTTGCATAATTAATGGTTTTATTCTCTTTTAGAGATCCGATTTTAAGGGGAGAATCATTTGTTATTTCTACAAGGGATGCAGCTTTTGGGGCTCTTATCTGAACCACTTTTGATAGTCATGATGTCATTGTCCTTAATAATTGATTGTGTGTTCAATTTTTGCATGCTCTTTGAGGTCTTCTTCTTTTGAACCTTTGTTTCTGGTTCATTAGCCTTTTTAAGGTTACTACAACCTTGGGGCTTGTTCCACAGGCTCTTTAGCTACTTATTTCGAGATTAAAGCTTAATCTTTCTACTTATTAACAACTTATGATATTCCTTTCGCTTCTTTCCTCATCTTGGCTTGGAGCCTTGTGATGGCATTAAGAGGAATTATGTATGAATAAGTCCTCCTTGAAAACTCCAGAAGTTATAGCTCATCAAGGATGTTGTTTTGCTAAGGCTTCTAACACTAGGGTGATTGTTACTAGCAAAGTCCTTGTGAGGACACTCCACAATACAATGTGGTCCTTTGCATCAAAAGCATTACATCAGTGGATTACATACCATTGTTGAGATCTCTCGCTTGTTGTTATGCAATGGCTTTGAACAAAGAGGCATAATCTATCGGTGTGGAGCCAAGATACCCATAGAAATCGAACTACTGTTCTTATATGGGTCTTGACTCATAGCTCTCTTGCTCCTAGGTTTTGTATTTCTGTAGGTAGTCACCAAGAACTAATGTATTGATGTGGTTCTTGGAGGAACCGATTGAGGTGACAGTACTAGAGGTGGATATGTTAACTGTGGAAGTCTATACATATCTCTCAACACGATAAGGATTTTTTATGCAGTAGAGCTTGTGTGAGGGTAGTAGTAGTGATTGGTGGGGCTAGTAAGGCTAATAATTACCTTAGCGCGGGGAGCATCTATCAAGGTGTTGGATTTTCCTAGTATCAATAATATATTGTGGCATGATTTTCATGAGAATGGCAATAAGCACAATATTGTTGATGACTAAGCCTTAGTAATGGACACTCGTACTTGTATGGCTTTGAAGGGCATAAAATGAAGTCGTGGGAAATAAATGTGGTTGTCTAGCTTAAGAAGAAACTGGCTAGGGATGGCCTTGAGACTTAGCACATTCTTTACTAACTCGTCCGTAAAATAGAACCCTCGATGATATTGGTTGGGCACCCTTAGCCGTAGAGAGGCTTTGGCTGATACGCGCCCTACCTCTTGGTTCGTGTGGACACCTTCTACATTCTTGTCTTTGTAGATTATCCACAAGGTCTATTGCCTCGCTATACTGGCAACACTCATCAAAGATGGTGTCTAACCTATAGAGATGGTCATGAAGCCTCATTAATGATGAGCAATAAGTCATCTGTCTTTTTCACAAGGGCTATATCTCATGTTAAGATATTTGATTCTAGCAATGTAGTCCCACATGGTCTAATTTTCCTCTTACTTGAGGTTATAGATTTATGCACTTGAGAATCCCACAATGAATTTATGTGTCAAGACCGCATAGCTAGTCAAGTGGGTTCAATGCCTTAAACCATTGCCATGCTTTGTCTTCAAGAGGCAACGCCCAAATGAACAAATCTTAGTGGGATCATTAATCCTTTCCAAAGTTTCACAAATTTGATTGAACTTCTCCAGGTACTAAGTGGAATCTCCAGTTCCATCATCAAAGTCAGTCTTCATCCTTTGCCTTTGCTTTACCGGGACTCTGAGCCTTTGGGTGCTATGTTCGTGGCTACCCCCATTCTCATTTTAAATGCCATCCTAAGCATTTCTTTGACATATTTACATGGCAATGGAACATAAGGGAAAGGTTGTGTGAAACCCTTTGTTTGAGGGTTCTTGGAGTTTCTTACTCCATGGTGTTACGTTAGTTTTTCCAACAATGCTTGTCCCATGCCAGATTGGATTTGAGGCTACAACATTGCACCCAACTGAGGACACATTATGTGATTGCCTTGTGGAACCCTTGGGTTTGAGATAGTCCCTATCCTCTTTACCCTTCCCGACATTCCCTGTTTCTAATCCAAAGGCTAGGTGGATTGGAGGAGGAATAGGTTGATGCACTACGATTATCGTTTCCTAAAACTTGATTCCATAATGCCTTCTTATTTTTAGAAGAGCACTCTATTGAGTGATGGTGTTTTACTAGGACCGAAAGCTAGGTAGGTTTGAGAACATATGGTTTGATGTACTACAATCGACCAAATCATCATTTCTAATAATTAGTTTAAAATGAATTCGCATTGAAGGATTTCTCCCTAAAGCAGGTCTGAATGAAATCAGACACGTGTGTTCTAATTCCATTCAACAGACTTATCTCTAGTGCATCAATCTTAAGTGCACTTTTTAAAAAGAAGGTATGAATAGAATCAAAGATAAGCTGTCTAATATAGATACAAAAAATAATTCTATTTTTTTTGAGTTTTTTTTGTTTTTTAGAACCCCTTTTTAGGCTCTCTCTCTATAGACTCACGTCTGTGGACTTATACTAAACACATGTCTCGTAGACTTTACGCTTTTCTTGTATGAAATAGGCTCACACAAGTTTAGTGAGCTTCATTTCACACTTCACATCATGCCTCGTAGGCTCACATCTTGTGGACTCGCGTTTTTTGGCTCACACCTATTGACTTTCAAGCGTGTTATTGGCTCACAACTAGCTAGACCCATGTTTTTTTTTAATAAGGTCACAATTTTTCATGAATGCTCTAATAATTACAAATGATTAAATTTTCCTTGAAATTTACTACTAGTACAAATTGTGTGACAAGACAATCTTTTACACATGAATATGTCCGTAGAAGTCTATTTTAATTGGCTACTACAATATTAGGTATACCTACCTCTAGACTTATGTCTCTAAGATCACAGCTCATGTCTCCACCACGCCAACGAAATGTTACACTTCCTTGATAAAAATAGCAATTATAACTAGCTTGCTCATTTTGAAAAAGAAAAAAAAAAGGATGTGAACACATCCCTCAAGAATGTGATCTCACAACCTTCTCTTAGTTTCCTAATAATCGTAGAATATTTTTCTTTGTAAGACTTCAAGCATATAATAAATACTAGGCTTGCCACCCATAAACTAAGGATGACGGATAAGATCCACTCAAAATAATAGACCCAAGAAACTTTTCACGACATGAGGGACTCAAGTTTCCACCAATTAGTTTGCAACTTATGTTCACAAGGTGAGGCATATGGTACAGCCCATATCATTTCTAACATAAGGTGCCTTTGAAACCGTGTATTTTTCTTACACACATGCATGCATGCATATTGCATACATACATAATGTACACATATTGTATATGTGTATGTATGATTGTCTGTATAGTTATACACATATTGTATGCGTGTACGTACGGTTGTATGTATTGTTGTAAGCACGCATGTATGTATATAGAGAGCGTACAATACATCCCCTTTAGATATCAGAACTTTTGGATAAGGTTCCAACTTCAAGTTCCAACAAACATGCACCTGATGTATAATGGCCCTAATAACACATTAGTAAAATATTCTACATTCCTGAGCAGAGTGGTGTTATTCCCATGATGAGGTAGGCAAATCATTCCCATGCTCTCTTGTACAAGAAGAGGTATGTGTTAATGCCATAAGAATATAAAAAATTAATGATAGCCCTGGGGATAATTGTATGAATGCCTCAATCCTGAAGAAGCTATGCCACACATTCAAGGATTACTCTTAACTATGCTACCCATGATGGGTACTCCATATCTGGCACATCGTGCTAAATTATGTCAGCGGATGCAAGCTTGACAACAATAAATGTAAGACAAGGGCACCAAGTAACAAAAATTGAATGCTGAATTGCATCAGGCTGAAGCAATCAAGGGGACAGGTCCAGCAATTGCTCCATGCAGAGATGAAACTGCACCACTTTCTCCATCATCCTCTGACTCCCAAAGGAACGAGGCATAGGATGCCAAAACATAACTGTAATCACATAACATTAATCAATTAGTAAAGCAGCCTTGGGGTGTAATATACAAACACTGAGATCTAACCCTTAAAAATACTTCAAGTCTGCTCAATTCCAATGTAAATGAATTACCAATCATCTGGAGTGGCCTGCACAGCTTGATCAAAGTAAATCCCTGCACGGTCGTAGTCTTTGTGCACATCCCACACATGCTTGGCATACTTAGAGAGCACCTCTCCATCATCCGGACACGCCGAGATAGCCCGCTCGTAATACTCTTCTGATTTCTTGTGATCATGCTTTGCCTGTTTGAGTACCATGCATAAGAGGAGTCAACAAGCATCTAGAGGCACAAGGCAAAAGAGGAGCTCTCCATAAGAGAGCACTTGATGAAGAAAAGCATAGTTTTAAATGGAAGGACTGAAAAGCAAAGCATGGATTTGATTGGAAAAGCACTAGAAGAAAATGTTTGCATGCATGACCCATAAGTATCAAAGAACAGAAAATACCTCGGAGAGATATTGAGCATAGTTTCGAAGAAGCAAAGGGTTTTGAGGGTCTGCTTGCAAAAGCTTCTGATAGTAAGCCTCCGTCATGTTGGAATCGCCATGGAAGCTTCCGCTTGGACCGCCGCCGCCGCGGTGGCTGCCTCCTCTTCCTCCACCTTCTGCCATGCATGCACCTAGGCCGCTGGCCATGTACATGGGTCCCGATCTCTCACCCTCTGTCAATGGCCGACACGCTTTGGAGTTCCGCACCAAGGGTTGCCCTGTGGAGCTCATCATCGCGCCACTGTAATACTCGCCGTTTTCCATTTGAAACCCTCCTGACACTAGAGGCTCCATAGCCGAAACCCTTTTAGTAGAAGCTTTGATCTCTGAGTCCTCCTCAACGCCAGGGCTCACATCAGAAGAGTAGTTTCTTTCGTCGTCCTCCTCTGAGATGGTAAAGGCCCCTTTGCTATGAGGCCTCCAGCAACTCTCCGCGTTCTCGTCGGCAGTAGAGCCCTGCCGGCAGCCGAAGCCTTCCAGGTCCCCCTCGGAATGGGCCCTGCGCATGCGAGGAAGGGACTTCATGGCGTCGTGGTGAGAGAAGGAGCTGTGGAGGGGCATAGCTCTGTTGCTATTAGTGCGCTGAGGAGCGAGGACAACCTGTCTGTGAGGGGCTCTCTCAAGGTCGGCGCCTTCCAGAAACAGGTCTGCATGAAAGGTGAGAGAGCTGAGGATGGGGGAGGAGGAGCTACGCAGAATCATAATTGCGCGTGCGCGTGCACGTGCGCGAGCGAGCGACAGAGAGAGAGAGAGAGAGAGACTCCGAGAGAGCAACGACAAGAGACTCTGAGAGAGCAGAGCGAGCGACAGAGAGAGAGAGAGAGAGAGACTCTCCGAGCGAGCAACGACAAAAGACTCTGAGAGAGCAACGACGGTTCTTACACCCCTCTTATAGGAGGTGTCACGTGTGTGGCGGAGTACCCGCACGTGCACATCCAGCTCATCTTTCTACCGACCCTAACCGCGTGAAGCTGGACGACATCTCAGATTCTCATCAGCAATAACGTGTAAAACAAACGCACCTTTTTTTCCAAAGTCTGGAGAATTAGAAATAACAACTCACCCCATCAATGTCACAAAAAAACCTTTTTTTAGAACTGGTGAAAAAAACCACCTCCTCCCAATTTCAACCTGTTTTTTAGAAAACTTGTCGGTTTTTAAAGACTACAAAAGTTTTGAGTCAGTTTCCAAAGACTACATAAAATTTTAGTTAGTTTTTACAAATTCTCAATCAGTTTTTGCATCCAATCACAAAAAAAAGCCATTATAATATTGAAGATAAATTTGTTGATAGATTATAGGATGTACAAGATGATAGAGACTAGCCAAAATGTGGGTTACCTGGTTGCAGCAATGTCTGCTCTAGTCCACCGCGTTGATGTTGTTGACATAAGCATAGCTTTTTCCAAGGCCTTTCTTACAATTTTGTCAGGAATTTGTTTCCCCTTATGACTGGCTCATATGATGCTGTAGGCTTTCAAGATGTAGGCATAGGTAACCACAGTTAGAGGGATTCCCTCACGCTACATGCGTTCATAATAGTTCAAAGCATCTTGGCTTTGCTACTCTCAGGCATATCCTACCATTAATGCAATTCAAGAGATTCATCCCTACTCTTATGCATGTCAAGTAATGCTTTTGCTTTTGTAAGCGCACCACATATCCGTCGCTAAAGCATCCAAGGCTGCTGAACTAGAATGATCAGATGCTAGCTTTGACACTATGTTTTTATTGCAATGAGCTCATGCAGGGTTTTTGTTTTGTCTATCCATGGACTTAATCACATACATGCTACCTGCTACATACCCTTGGAGTTAGACATAGCCATGTTACCTTCTCATATCTTTGGTGTAGCCTCCTTTGACTTACCTACTATGACCATGTTAGGTGTTACATATTTTTGGACCTAGATACAGCCATAACCATAACTATGCTTCCTATTTTTATCATTGGACCCTTGGACATAGTCTTAGCCATAGTTGTTTCCCCTATTTGCTACATAATCTTGGCCCTAATTACCTTCTCCATTCCCTTGGACCTAGTGTTACCCACTACATAGTTTTAGCCATAGTTGTTTCCCCTATTTGCTACATAACCTTGGCCGCCCTAATTACCTTCTCCATTCCCTTGGACCTAGTGTTACCCACTACATAGTTTTAGCCTTTTCAAAATAGTGTTGTGTATTCAAGTGCTTGTATACAAATCTTTGTTCTTGATACAAGCCCTGAGCAAGGCCACCAAAAGTAATATTATGGCTTATAAAGGCTGGCATTCAATCACATTGAGCGCGCGATTGAATGCCATGGCTTTGTAAGCCATGGCATCCACCACATGCATGGTCACTTAAGCGTTTGAGCACTTCTCGAGCAACCCCCGATTCAAACTTTTGTTGTGTATTATAGTGCCTCTAGACAAAACTTTGTTCTTGGTACATGCCATGAGTAAGGCCACAAAAGTAGTAGGACTCTTCCTCTCTCTAGGTTGTGATTGTGGTAATGACACAAAAGCAATACCCTGGTCATGGATTACCTTATTATTCCTTTTACATAGCTCCCCACCTAGTGCTTAAGTTGACTTCTAAGCTCTTCACCAACTCAATATGGATTGTACTCGCCACCACCAACCCACAAAAACTCCTTAGCTGGGTATGTTGGGCCTACCTTGAATTCCATGGCTTATAAAGCCATGGCATTCAATGATACTGATGAGAGAACAATTAAATGCCATAGGAATCACCACATGACCACATACATGGTCTTTAAAGTGCCTGAGCACTTCTCAAGCAACCCCCTTTTCAATGTGTATTCTAGTGCCTCTAAAGAAGTCTTTGTTCTTATTGCAAGCCTTGAGTAAGGCCACACATGAAATGCCATGGCTTATAAATCCAGTGTAAATCACCAAATGAATGTGGTCGGGCGCTCCTAAAGCACACCATGTGCTTTTGCCAGAGCATTGCACTTAGCATACATGTCCACAAGCGCACTGCCGAGCATGGTACCTTGCTAGAGGCTCCTATAGTGCCACAAGATTTCAAGATGCAAGTATAGGTCACCGCATTTGGCTGTGCTCCATCCCAAGAATTGTTGAGTTGAATTCTTTGTGGTATTAAAATGTGATAGCTACTCTTTGAAATTATTTTAAATAACATAATTTTTCTAAATAAGCCAATTCGTGAAATAACTTGTCTTCGTGTTTCTTTTTCCAGCCTTTTTCTAAGAAAAATGCATGAAAGATGTTAGACATGTAAAATAAACCACCGATATAATTAAATGTAGGTCTGCAAAGATTTTCTTGGGTAATATTGGAGCCAATTCTTTTGAGGTTCCTTTCATGGATGGAAAGACTGTAGCTTCACATAAAAATCTACAAGATCACCTCGATTGCAATCAAGATATACATTTGGAGGGCTTTGATAGAAAGGGAAGGGGATTATGAAGTTCTCTATCCAACACCTGAGTATACATGGATTGGTTGGTGGGAAACATTTCATACTAGAATGTAGTTTATCTACCTTATTTTTAGCAAGAGTAGATCAATCCAAACTAGGATCGCACTGTAACACAATAAAGAGGGAGTTTCGACTCACCAATGTGAGTTTCAACCATAATTCATATTTATTTGCTTTAATAAAGTGATGTCTTATTATTGTGTCATATTCTTTGTAGAATAATAGATAAAGAAGTCAAACAAGATGGGTCATGTGATAAAAACATTATCCTGAATATTGATATGGAGACTTCATTTCTAGAACCAGTGTCAGCGTTCCAAATAATTTGAACTCTTCCAAGTGCTGATCTCCTCAAGAGTTTAGTGGAAGAATGTGAATACAAGGGAAAAACAATTGATCTACCAAAGCTTTATGTCAAGAATTCTATTTATGAATTGGTAAATGGAAAAGGGATGGAGATGGAGGAGAAGTACGATGTAATTTCATGGACAAAACCACAAATGCAAACCACATTCAACAAAACCTTTGTTCTAAGAAAAATCTTTTGTGGTGGAACCTTTCAATGTATAAATGAAAGATGTTTGTTCTTTGCTCGTTCAAAGGTTCCAAATAGACTTTATTGGAAAGGGTAATTTTTGCAGGCTGCTCCAATAGGCTCTCTAGCAATGGGTAGTTTTGGGAGCTTAGAGTGCTTCTTCTGTAAGCATGTTCCTCGATGATTTTATACCCAAAGACACTTCACACACTAGACTATTTATACAAAGGGGGAGGCATACACATGAGGCTCCAAAAGGGATGTGTAGAGCACCTTTGAGAAACACAAAAATTGGCCTCTAGTCATTAGCATAGACCACAATGCAAGTCCAAGAAGGATTCAAATGATTATTGCTAGTTTATAGATGAAGATAGAAAGGTGGGAGAACATATCTCTGAGAAAGAATTTTCTAGCTCCAGGGATTATTGAATCTAAGTAAGTGATTCCTAGTAGTGTAGTAAGATATTTCAAAATGCGATGTTTATGGATATACACATTTGTCCAGGCTAAAGCATATGGTCATGCACAATCAAAAGATTAATCGACCACAGGGTGAAGGGATAGAAGCAATCTTGGAAGTGAAGAGAAAAAGTCATTTTGAGTTCTTCTATGGTAGTCATTTTCCCTTAAAAGCTCAGAACTCACATGAGAGATTTTTCATATTTAAGATGTTAACAAATCAAGCATGGACATTGTGGATCGAATAGTTTCCTAACGGTGCTGGTGATTTGGGACACTTGGATTTTCTTTTATCATGTTTATAGAATTGAGGGATGGCACACAATGGTTGCACATGTGTATGCTCCTAGTGAGTAGTTTTTTCTTATTAGAAACCTTCACTAATGAATAATTTACTTGCAATGATCAAAAGTTTCATTTATATATCTTTTAAACGTCCAAGAGTTGTTAACAATAGCCACATGTGAGTTCAAGGAAGAAGAAGAAGAGGCACAAATCGTATTTTGGGAGAATCTAAATTTGGTTATGGTTAATCAGGAAAGCCTTCAAATTTTTTGGATTTATGGCTGATGAAGTTGGAGCTAATTGGAATGATATTCATAGGGTTTACAATAGTGGTTGAAATGATAGTTGGAAAAGAATGCCCATGCCTTTTTCATTGGAGAGATAGCCTTAATGTCCATACAAATAAATATATTTTCTCAAAGTACAGAGAGACACACATTGCAATGTGTGAAAAGTGGAGGACACGTAACACAAAAGATAATGCTCTTATTCAATTCAAAAAAAATATGTGCTTGGTGGAAAACTGGTAAAGCTGCATATTAGAGAATTATAAAACTTGATAGGTGGCTTAGTTGTGGTGTTATTTTAGAGTAGGCCATTGGGGAAACTTCCTTGTACAGGTGCATAAAGGTTTTTTTTTCTTCTCGAAATAAGATTGTGTAAAGAACTTAGAGTCATGTGTGTGTGTGTGTGTGTGTGTGTGTGTGTGTGTGTGTGTGTGTGTAGGTTGGGGAACCCATAATCAATGCATTAGTGCCTAAGACTAATCTATATGAATCAAAGCATGGGAGTTGGCTAGTAGGAGAGGATTATAAGCACAAAATCAGCCTCTATGATGCTTGTGTCATAGATATGTCAAGACTTTAGCATGGTAGCTCAAGCATGGCTATGGTATGCATGACCTAAACCGGATTAAGAAACCCTAATCCTAAGGTGGGTGCAACCAAAGTACAATGACAAAGAGCTAAACTAATTAAGTTTGACTCAAGCACAATTAGGTTACAAGATTGAAACTTGTACTCATAGAGAGGCTTGAGAGAATCTTATTATCATTGCTTGAAAATGACCCCTTTTATATGAGAAGGGTATACCTCATACAAAGATGCTCATGTGGGATAATGTCCAAGTGTGATGTGGTTGCATGATCCTAATCCTGGTCCTCTACTAATGCCTTTCCCTCAATGGCACCACAACTCTCAACACCCCCCCTTGGTGCCATGATGTATAGGCTACTACAAGGTGGTTGGATATGAGTTACAAAAGATCCATCACTCCCTCTTAGTGCAACATGCTACTTAAGGTGGTCAAGTGCGGTATTACAATATGTCATCACCCCCCCTGGGTGCATAAGTTACTACCCTCAGGTGGTCAGGTGGTTAGGTGTGATAAAAGAAAAAGACTAGGTTTGCTCATTTCGTGACCTTTTACAATCATAAGCTAAGGTGGTGAGGCTTGTTGATGTAGCTTTGGTTTTAGAAGAGATGTCTTCTCTTTTCTTGATCAAGACTCCACGTAGTTGGCTTCCCGGTTCTTCAGTCTGCATTCCTCTTCTTTGTGCTCGATTTTGTTGGAGTGTCCACATTTGGGCTTGTGTTTGAGTCTCCATTCGCTTTCTCGAAATGTCTTTTCCTTCCACCCAGTGGTATCATTTCTTTGTGCCCTTGTTGGTGTGGAGTGTTATTCCCTTGTGGTACCTTGTGTTCCATTCTTTAACTACTTCTCTTATTCAAGTAGGGATGAAATACAACCCTCAAATGATGGTTCATGTAAATTCTTTAGAGTGGTCACTAGTGCATCATATTCCTTAGGCATGCTTTTTAGAAGTATGGCAACTGCATCCTTTTCACCTATCTTTGCATCAAGGCCATCCATGATGCTTTTCATTTTGCTTATGAATTATGCTAGTGACTCATGAAATTTCATCTCTAAGCCATAAATTCTATTTTCAAATGGATTTCTTGATTCTTGGCCTTGGAAACAAATATTAAATTCAACTCATCCCATGCTTATTTTGTCGTGGTTTTGGAATCAATGTGATGAATAAGGTTGGTGCCCAAGTGCAATCCAATTAATGACAATGCGTATTCATCTTCTTCAATCCAATCCTCAATTAAATTAGCAGTAGGTGCATTCTCCTTAATTAATTTCCATAGCTTTTTGGGCCTAAGAAGATACTTCATTTGTGTGGCCTAGGTGTGAAATCCTTCCCTAGAGAACTTCTCATATTGCAAAGGTCTTTAATTCTCAGCATTGGCAATGTAGTGGACTTTTAAGTTCAAACACATATAATTATGTGATTTGAATGCAT
This sequence comes from Cibotium barometz, assembly GCF_041138505.1. Lineage (NCBI taxonomy): Eukaryota > Viridiplantae > Streptophyta > Polypodiopsida > Cyatheales > Cibotiaceae > Cibotium > Cibotium barometz. Next base: position 20,346,351 of record NC_141055.1, on the reverse strand, counting down.
GTGAGTGCTTTAAAGGGGCAAATAATATCCCCACTTGTGATTTGTAACACCAATTTTTACTTGTAATAGTTAATTGACTATTAATGATACTAATTATGCTTTTTTCCTTGATTAACACTAGCAAAATTTGAAGTGTTTAATTGAGCTTGTGGAAAGAAAAATTTATGGGCCTTTTTTCATGGGCTTGTTGGCCTTAATGATGGGAAGAGGCACATAAAAAATCTCTAGCTCAAAACACTAAAAACTCTTACCAAATTTGATAAAAGCAAGCGACTGTTCAAATGGTTGTTGTGGCGGCCTGATCAATGCATGGAATGAGGTGAAACTTGAACTGAGGGTATCTCATACCATTTCTAAGGAACCTCTAAGAGGGCTCATACTAATTGTAAGTATGGAGAGCAAATGGTCGAAAAGTCCAATCCAGCAAGATGCACCAAAAGCGAGCCATATAGTGCAAATTCGGCAAATTCATTGAAGCGACATTCATTACTTGAAGAATGTGGCCTTTGATGATGTCCTTTTTTGTGGCAGGATTCTTATCGAATGTTGTAGAGTAGGACATGTTCCTACATGCTTCTTCCCATGTGCTTTTTATGATTTATGTATATTTAAGTGTTCTATGAAATACATATACATGAAGTACATGAAATGAGTCAAATAAACTCTTATTGAGCTATTGCTTGTTGAAGTAGCCAATTGTTGGCAAGGTATGAAATAATTACGGTGACTTGCGAGGCTAATATAGACAAACTCTAGTTTTCATTTGGAAGGTTTGAAGGTATGAAATAATTACGGTGACTTGCGAGGCTAATATAGACAAACTCTAGTTTTCATTTGGAAGGTTTGCAATTTGAAGAAAAATTCCAGGCGATGAGTTGTACCGTTGACCACGCTTTCGCCCACTATGGCCCCCCAATCCAAAGATGTACCTGGAAAGTTGTTGATGGTGAGGCTTTGGTGTAAATGTCCACTAGTGCATGAGTATGGATATATATTCATGGAGCAACTGCTACATCAACTTAGCCAAAAGAATAGTAAGCTATAAGCTTAAGAAAAATGTATTGGCTTTGAAGGTCGTTGTTGGTGGGAGTTTCTTATGATATTCTACTAGTTTTAGGTAGGCCATTTTTGTAACTTCCTTGTGCGACGAGGAACAAGTTCTTGTGGCTACTCTATTTTTTGAGAGAATAGGTTCTTATGTCTGCCGCGTAGCTTCTATACTCATGCTTTTCATCCAGAGAGTGAAAAGAGCATTGTGAGTTTGTCCTCTCATAAGTTTCCACTGTAGACGTGGGAATTGATTCTTGAATTTGTGGCTTAATTGTTGTCAAGGCGGTAGGTACAACTTTTGATTGGTTGCCATTGGTGGTGACTGAACATGCAAGCTCTTGTGTATGTGTTTCCTACACGAGAGGGGTTGAGTAGCTTGCTTAGTGTTTCTTGGACCTCCATTCTTGTCGAACTTTAGGTGAAGTTTTTGGAATTGAAGTTAGTGGGGCGAGGCTTTCTTCACCTTGTTTGATCTTAGCAACCATATGATGGGATTTCCATCATAATATCCTTGTTCTTGCAACAGGTACACAGGCACCCATCTTCAATGAACATTATGAATTGGTGTGGTTGATGCTTTTGGTGTTGAGGTTTCTTTCTTGGTGCAGGCTTAGGTGACTTCTTGATGCGCTTGGGAATCCAAGCTTTGGTATTACCCTTGAGCTTACAGTAATCTTTTTGGTACACACTTGTTGAGTGGCTGGAGTTCTTTGAGAAACTCGCATAGGCTTTTGTGGAGTACTTGTATTCTTCTTTGGCCTTTGAGTTTTGCATTGAGGAAGAGGATTTCTTGATCGAGGCACCCAAATTGGATTGGCACCTTCGTAGCAACTGCTTTTCCACCCACATTTTGATACCATTAAGATACCTCAATTTTGGTTGTCGGGGGTGGAGTTTTCCTTTTGGATGAAGTGGAAGGTTTGGGGCTCTCCTTCACATTGGTTAGCGCTAAGGTTGTGGGTTTGAGACTCATGGGCATTGTTGACGATAAGGCTTGAGTCTCTTGTGGAGTGGTGGTTGTTGATGTTGAGGCTTTTGAGCATGCAGCTTTGAGGTTGGTTGATGAAAAGGCGCCAACTCCGAGGCTTTTGCTATGGTCATTGACGTAGATGGTAGAGGGGCTTCCAAGGAAGAGGCTTGTAGCCTTTTGGATTTAGCATCATAGAAATCCATTAGGGTTGGATCCTCTTCCTTGTAGTATAGTATTGTCAACTTTTTGTCGTCGACCATCAGATGACCCTATTGCTAGCAAAGCACAGTGGTGCTTGTGGGGCTTCCAAAAGGAAGAGGCTTGTAGTCTTTTGGGTTAAGCATCATAGAAATCCATTAGGGTTGGATCCTCTTCCTTGTAGTATAGTATTGTCAACTTTTTGTCATCGACCATCATGATGACTCTATTGCTAGCAAAGCACAGTGGTGCTTATGTAGCAATAGTCCATTTATGTCCCAAGATCAAATATGCTTTTCCAACACATAACCACCAAAACTTACACATAAAGGGATTAAATTCTATATACATTGTTTATTCAAAGTACCCCAAACATGGCATGTTGAAGCCTTTTGTGAATGGTTTTTTCTCAGGATGAGCCATTGACTGTTGGTTGACATAACAAATCCCATAACTCTTGGGTCATGAGATTGTGTTCTCGTTGTGGATAAAGCTGTGCTTGGACTGTGCCGATTTTATTGTAAAGTTCAAATCCAACCATAACTCTTGGGATATTCTAAGTAATATATGTTGGGAGTTCTAGCTCCTCCAAGTTCTTTGCCTCCTGTAAGAGCAAGAGTTCACAGTGCTTGCAGGAGTGTTTAAGGTGATTGTTTGCATGGATTCGTTAATTGAATACCATGAGTCCTTTACCCAAGTGACACCCAAGATGACATCATACTCAAGGAAATCTAGGATTGCATGGAAGTCAAATTTCACATTTTGACTGATTGTTTGAGTAGCATAGCTAAAGCAACCTGGAACTTCAATGTTTTCTCCATTGGCATCTTTCACAATAGAATTTTCATTAGGGATGATTGTAAGTTGGCCCAATGATACCCAAGTGTCTATTGTCACAAGGTTATGTCTTACTTGAGGGCTAATCAATGCGCGCTTGCGTTTAACCTTATTTCCTAACCATACCATGATAGAATCATAAAGCGGAACCATGGATGTTTCAATTCTTGTTTCAACTTCAGTTCTCATTTCGGTTTCATATTCACATTCACTTTCATCCTCTTCATGGCTCTCGACTTTTTCAAAAGTGCCCAATGTGTACAATGACACACTCGGTCCTTTGACAACTTTAACTGAGGTCTATCTGAAATCTTGTTAATCCTTACAGGTCCGTTCTATATAGCTCTTGATATCTTGGTATAACTCATGGTTAGCCTTTAAATGTGCAAGGGTCGAAGTTATGCTAGCTTCACCACCCACAAGAGAAGAGCGATCCTCTAAATGAGGATTTGAGAGACTACTTAAATTTCATAAGGGATTCATCAAATTTTTCACGTGATTCTTTAATTACATCATTCATACAATCTTTCTCTGATGACTCTTCTTAGCTTGATGAGTTCATTTTTGTAGAGAGTACGTCTTCCTCTTGAAAGGGAAAGCGATAGACCTCTGGTTTTTATATTTTGGTTGCTTTTTTGGGTTTGACATTATGAGGTTCAATCACATCGGTGATCATGTATATCACTCAACAATGCTAAGCATGCTCTCCTGAGCTTGCTTTTTACGTTCTTCGTATGTCAAGTGATCATGATTTTCACTTTTGGGTGGGTGGGTGAGTTTTAGTTTCTTGATTGTATTGGGAGGTGCACTGAGTGACGAGTCAAAACTTGTTTCATCCTCACTAAGTGACATACTAGAACTTGTTTCATCTTCTAAATTTCTATGGATCGTTAGGTTTTCATTATGTTTGCCCATGCGATGAGAATGAACTTATTTTGTGTGGTAAGGTCCTCCACCATAAGCTCCTTTTCCTTGTCCTTTATTTCAACCTTGGTTTCAACAGTTTGTTGGCCCTTGTTTTTCTTGGGTTTAGAAGGTTTTCATTCTCTTTTGGTTTCTCTTTTAAAACATGCTCTTCTACCCATTTCAAAGTGTGTTCTTTTACATTCTTTCTGACTGTTTCATATTGCCTTGGTTTGCAAGTGTGTAAGCACATTCAAGGGTACCGTGGACAATCGCCTGTTTTGCACACTCAAGATGTTAAGAGTTGTATTATATGAGATAGGTTGCATTGAAGCAGCTCGCCTTGGGCAATCTTGGAATATGTGATTGATACCACATTGTTCACATATGGGTTACAGAGTGTCAGTGACTGTAGGCATGGAGGTATTCCAAACCATGCAGCCTGTCACTTTGTGCAGTCCACAATAATAGAAACACTGAAGTGTTTGCTTACATGCTTCCTGTTGGACTATTTCTGTTTGGGGCACGTGAGATTGAGGTTTTGAGGTAATTGTAGGTGAATAGGGACATTGGGGTGTGTCATGACCAAAGGTTTTGCAATGTATGCAGTACAGATAGATAGGCCTAGGGTATGCACATTGGGGATTGGGATGGACGTAGTGATGGTAATGGACACAAGGCATTATGCCCATCACTTTGAGAGGCATTAAGGATGTTCGATTTTGAGGGAGCTCATCCTCTCTTGGAGATTTCGATTCAAAGCTTTTAAGCAAGGCTTAGAAGAATTCAGAGAATGACAATTCCGAGATCAATTTTTCTTTAGCCGTTTGTTTCACTAGGTTTAGATGAGAAACATCTCATAACATGATCATCCTCTATCATGTTGCTATCTAGCATTGATAGCATGTTTCTGGATTGGATACAATGATCAAGTTGTGTAAGCGGTTATTCTTTATTCCCATCATGAAACATCTCTTCAATTGAGCATCGTTTAGTTTCTTCCATGGCTCACATTGTGAGTCCAAGTTTTTTATTCGAAGGATAAAATCTCTAATGGTTTCGTTTTGTTTTCGCCACTTAATCAAATAGAGTTTTCTTATTGCACTCCACCAATCACCTTTTCTTGAATAAAGAATGTTTTCAAGGTCCTAAAGTTTGTCTTAATTGGTGCAAGCATCAATGTGATGAACCATCAACTAGCCTTTCCCACTAAGCAAAGGTTTAACACATGTACCTTGGTGGGGAGGTTTGGATTTCCAAAGGCTTCACATCTCTGTGCTCAAACATTTCCATGAATTGAACATGATCAGTTGTTCCATCGTACTTGCCCATGATTTTGGAAATCTGTATAGCCGTGTTTTTGGATGTAAGGTTTGGGAAAAAGGGTTGGTACCTAGCATTTCTAAAGGTTTAGGTCTTGTGGTAGTAGTAGGCAAGGGACCAAATCTCGGAGGGATTAATGTGATAGGGGATGTAAAAACCGATGACACGCTTGTTGTCGGCATGACAAATGGTATGGGGAGTTGCATTTGAGGCATGGATCTCAATGGCTCAAAGATTTCAACCATTGGGTTTAGTCCGGGTGTGCGCCTAGGTAATCTCTCTATCGTTGCCATATCTTGACGTTACGAATTTCTCCTTAATGAGCAAGCACACACATGTTTTTTAAAAGGTTTTCTTAAAGCTCGTTTACAGCCTCAGGAGGCCTGGCACACTCTTCGTTGGGTTAAACGAGGGTTTATTTGCCTTAATTTTCTTAAGCGCTAAGCGCACGTGAACCTAAGATATTTTTCTGAAAAATATGTGTGGCACTGATGTCCCAGATGGAAGCCAAGATCTCAAAAGCGCATGTGAACGCCCTCTTAGGATAAAATTTTACAAAAAAAGTGCATGCTATTAGCATCCCAGATGGAAGAGGAGGTCTCAAAACCTATTTTTCATCATTATCTCAAGATGATTTTTTTTTCAGAAGATTTTTCCTATTTCACAGCCCATTTTTGAACGTGTGCTATTTTTTTTTTTGAAAAAACGTTGTATTAGAGTTGTAGTATTTTTGGATTACTACAACTTTATCTCTCTAACTTTTTCGTGATTTTGGTGTTTAGACACTAAAAAAGCAGCCCGAATATGGTACGCGGTCTTTTTCGAGCTATTTTGGGTGAATTTTAGTGCTTTAAGGCCTGTTTTTTGCCTTGATTTCTGGGTCGAATTTTGAGGCTACTGTTCGTAGGCCAAAACGATAGATTTTGCCCTTAGACGCACAGATCAATTTTAAAGAGCTCAATGCAGGCTTTTTGATGAGCACTAGAACACATTCATCGACCTCACGATTTAGGAGATATACTTGAGTATCTAACAGGGTTATTTTCTATACTCCCCTCGCCTTTTCATGCCGTGAAAGGGACCTTCCACGCCGTGATTCACAATTATTATTATTTTTGCTTCACAAACCTTTTTCAAACACTGTGAAAGTCAGGGAACTTTCATGTCGTGAAATGTATCTCACACATGAAAGGGGTTTTACGAATTTTTTTAAACGCAGGGAACTTGCACAACATGAAAGTCAGGACGTGAAAGTTGGTTCACGACATGAAAGTAAGCATTTCACGAAAAAAAAATTTCAAGTGGGGGACTTTCACAACGTGAAAGTTAGGGAGTCTCACGCCGTGAAACAGATATTTCATAGTTTTTTTTAAGTCTAGAGGGAAATTCGAGTTTCCGTGTGTGGAGGAAATGTTTTTTGAATTTTAAATTAGAAAGATATGGGCATTTCCCAAAAAATAAGTGAGAATAAAAAAGTCAACACTTTTATGACACCCCCTTCCACCCTTCATAAATGACTCCCAAAATGGACAAGTTGACAACTCATTGGTATCTTTTCATTTAATGCAATCCTTGCCCTTCAAAATTGACGAGTTTGGGAAAATATAACACGTTCTTTTTGTATTTTAGTGTTTTTTTAAATGAACTAATGAATTCAATATCACCATACTCAAAAAATTACAAAGAAAAATGCTATGGAATTGGATTTTCAATGTGGCGGAGAGAGAGAGAGAGAGAGAGAGAGAGAGAGAGAGAGAGAGGGAGACAGAGAGAGTTAACCCATTTCTAGGGTTAACAAGAGTTATTGCCATTATCTTACATCAAGGAGTCAAGGTAGACACACCAAAAGGTCATACATTCAAGATATGAAGTAATGGTGTTAAAATCTATAACTTGGACGGGCGCTCGTAATGGTCTGATGGAATACTTATGGCAATTTCCACTTCGAGTATGTGGTAGTAAGTTAGGATAAAGTCCTAAGTGATGTAATTCATGGATATATTATAAGAGTAGTCATTGTAATAGCATTAGGCCTCTTATGAGCCTAAAGTGCTTAGCCGACCACAGTTTAAGTGAGTGTGAACACTTATTGCCATGTATATAAGTGAACATCTCTCATAATACAAAAAACTATCCTATTGTGCAATAGAGTCTTGCTCTTGATAACCCTCTTACAAATCTCTCTAATCTATGCTAGTGAGTGTGTGTGAGTGAAATGAGGTGAGAGGAGAGACGAGTACACGTAGTGCAATATGACAGTGTGACAACGCTTGTTGGCGGGAGGCACAGTGGAATTGCTTCTCAAAGAGTTGTGGAGCTTGGAGACTTCAAGGGTTATGAGCTTGGTCATCAAAAAGATCCCCACGATAGTTGCGGTTCGCAAGGTAATCTTCTTGTTTGATGTGTTTCGAAGGGGATTTGGGTGAGCCATAACATTTATGGCGCCACTGCCAGGGAGCCTTAAATTGACTTTTTCCATTATTTTCTCTCTAATCTACGTATACCCATTTCCCATTATCTTGATTAGTGGTTTCCCATGAAAAGGATGTGGTTTTGATGGAGATTTGTGTGTGATTTAGTGAGAAATAGCTCTCTTTTTTGTCTTTTGAAAGAATGTTTTTTTGGCTTAAATGTGTTGTTTTGTTAGTTTTAATCTAGTTTTTAGTGTTTGTTAAGTGTGCACATAGAGTGTATTAGGTTCAATTTGCATCCATTGCATTAAACAATGCAATGGATTGTAATTTTGTGATTTTTAGCTTTCTTTAGAGTTAAACATAGAGCTAAAATCATTAATTTTTGCTTGCTTTGTGTGTTTTTTGTTTGATTTGTATGCATTAGAGTGTTAGCAAGTATTAGGGCTAGCTTAATCATTTGAAAAATTTTATAAAACTTTTAAAAACTCTTGAAATCAACTAATCTTCTTTAATTGATTGGTTTTTGTTATTAAGGGGTGATTAATCTAGTTCAAGAGGCAAAAAAATTTAGAAAATGTGTTTTTTGGAGTCAAAATCAATCATGTATGGTGTCAAAATTAATGTTTTTGGGTGTTTTTGGAGCATCTAGATGCATCAAAACATCTAATTACATCAATTTCTTCACCAATTAGAGAATTCTTGCTCTCTTTGGCCTAATTTGCATTGAGAAAAGATCCAAAATTAAGGGCTTAATTAATCTTTGATTATTATTTAATTTACACTTTAGATTGCGCACAAAGCTTAGCAATCTAAGGATCTATCTAATGATGTGCTTAATGGTGAGAATTAATTAGTGATTAGTAGTTAATTAGAGCTCTTGATTAGTGAAAAAGATGAGAAAGATTAGTGAAAGGATTAATCTTTGATTAATTTTTAAGCACTTTTTTCCATAACTCATTAAGGCTAATGATTATTACACCAGATTGTCCAGAAAAGGAAAAGAACTCCACACATGTGGCTTATGTCAACATGGTTAGCTTAAAGATAATGATGATGATTTACTCAAGTAAGAGGGTAATTCTGATTATGACTATTCGGATGAAGATAAGGTTCCTATTCATGCTTTATTGAGAATTCAAGGAAAAAATATATATATTTCCATAACACATTTGGTATACATTGACGTATGCTTGCGGCTTCCTATGTTTATTGCAGTTGGTTTGTATAGCAGGGTGATTCTTGGAGTACTTACACTTGGTGAACATGTGTGTGGTGATGGTTTGTATGCTTATGGAATAATTGTTTACCAATTTATTGTTGAATATTTCATAGGTGAAGTGGACTCGGAAGATTGATGCGAAAGTGCATAAGTTACTATTTTTGGAAGGTATTTATTATTTTGGACAAGCTTTATTAGCTTGTACACATCCTTTTATTTATTTCTACAAGCTTAGGCTTGCAAATATTCATTTTGTAAACTTAAAAGGTTTTCCCTAGCACCAAGTAATTTAATATTTAGAAGCTCTCTATTTTGGGTAAAGAGAGTGCCATGCAAGAAAAAGCACAACTTTTGCATTTTTGGAGGCTATAGTATATTATTGGCAATTGAATGCTCACAATACTCATGTGTGGGGAATAGGTGTGTTAATTTTTAAAGCTTGGTTTATGTTGAATTTGTTTTCAATAGCTCAAGTTAAATGGTTGAATAATTATTTCACTTGAGAAATTATTTTCGCAAATTCCTAGATGGGGATCTTTGTGTCACTCTCAAATTGGCAACCAGTTTTCTAGCTAAACACTTCAAAATCCTATGTGTTCAACGCACGACCAAGATAGTTTCTAGTAGTTTGTCTTCTTCTACTTCAATGATTGAAAACTGGAAAACTAGCTTGGAATTTTGCATAGCGTGGACTGTGCCGTAGCCCACTACGTGTTGAGCTCATGAGTCACATCTGGTTGCATCTAGGCCCACTTGCATAGATACTAAAAAAAGAGTTTGTGTGTGTGGCCACCACTGCTTGAAAAAAATAGCAATCTAGTGTATTTTTCAAGCATTCTAGTGTATTTATACTAGGGCCACAATTAAGAAAAACTGGTTGAGATTTCAAGTAGCCCTTATTTTACGGAATAATTTTTAGCTAAAAAAGCCGGTATATAGTAGAGATTTCGGAAACAGATTTAAGAGTTGTTTGTATTTTGATTGGTTGAAAAATATGTTTTTTTTTTCCGAAGAGTGAAACTGGCCCCTAGGTTATTCACACGGTGGTTTGGAGAGCTGTGGGCCGAAAACATCTGGAAAAATATTTGGCACACGTGTTTGTCCAGCTGACGCAGGTTGTAGGGATGAGCTGGAAATGTGCACGTGCGGGATTTGACGCCAATACAAGTTGATGCTTGGCGACTTCCCTCCACCACACACTTCCTCTGTGCAACAAGTCCGCGTGCGCTGCATCGTCCTCCTCTTCCTCCTTATAAGCACGCTTTCTCGTGTGACAGGCATCAAGCAGGCGCTCTCTCTCTCTCTCTCATACAGACACACACACACACCCCCACCATGCTTCTGCGTAGCTCCTCCTCCCCCATCCTCAGCTCCCTCACCCCCCACGCCGACCTGTTCTTTGAAGGCGCCGACCATGAGAGCTCCCCGCACCGACAGCTTGTCCCCGCCCCTCCACGCTCTCCGTACGTCCATAGCAACAGAGGCAGTATGTCTTTCCACAGTGTCTTCTCCGACCCCGATGCCGTCAAGCCCCTGCCTCGCATGCGCAGGGCCCACTCCGAGGGCGACTTGGAAGGCTTAGGCCTGCAGCGGCACGCCTCCGGTTCCGACGAGAGCTGGAATCCTTACAGCGAAGGGGCCGTTACCAAGTTGTCCATCGAGGAGGAGGAGGAGGAGGAAGACTCCACGACGGCCGAGTACTGTTCTGATGTGAGCGCATGTAGCCCTGGTCTGGGGGAGGATTTAGAAATCAGAGCTTCTTTTACCACAAAGGATTCTGATATGCTGCCCCTGTCACGCGGGTTTCGAATGGAGGACGGTGAGTATTACAGTAGCACTATGATGAGCTCCACAGGGCAACCCTTGGTGTGCAACTCCAAAGGGTGTCGGCCATTGACAGAGAGTGAGAGGCTGGCTCCCATGTACATGGCCAGTGGCCTGGGTGTATCCATGGGAGCACAAGAATCCAGTAATAACAGAGGTGGAGGCGGCCGCAGGGGTCATGGCGGCGGAGGCGGTCCATGTGGGAGCTTCCATGATGATTCCAACATGACGGAGGCTTACTACCAGAAGCTTTTGGAAGCAGACCCTCAAAACCCTCTGCTCCTCCGAAACTATGCCCAATATCTCTCCGAGGTAGTATCTCATCTCTGTATGTTCTCCACTTCTTGTTATGAGTCCTGCAATGTCTGTGCTTTCAATTAGAATCTATTCTTTTCTCTGCTTTATCTGTGCAAGTCTCTCCTTTTGTCCAGTACCTTATCTGCATGCTTGTTGCCTCCTCTTATGCATGGTACTTACAGGCTAAGCATGATCACAAGAAGTCAGAAGAGTATTATGAGCGGGCTATCTTGGCATGTCCCAACGATGGAGAGGTGCTCTCCAAATATGCCAAGCATGTGTGGGATGTGCACAAAGACTACGACCGCGCGGGGAGTTACTTCGATCAAGCAGTGAAGGCCACTCCAGATGATTGGTATGCATTAGCATTGGAATTGAGCAGTCTCTCCAAGCCTTGAAGGGTTAGAACTTAGTATTTGCATAGCACCTGAAGGCTGCTGTACTAATTGGTTTTCTGTATGGTGGCAGTTATGTTTTGGCATCCTATGCCTCCTTCCTTTGGGAGTCAGAGGATGATGAAGAAAGTGATGCAGTCCCACATCCAGCTCCGCATGGAGTAGTTGCTGGACCTCTCTCCTTGGTTGCTTCAGCCTAATGCAACTCAAGATTAGTATTACTCAAATGTACCTAGGTGCTCATACTGACACTCGGATTTTCTAATACCAAGTATATCTCTGATTCTTCTAATGTTCATCACTTCTTGTACTATAGAGTATTTCTAATACCAAGTATATCTCTGATTCTTCTAATATTCACCACTTCTTGCACAATGGAGTATGAGATAATTTGTCTATTAGTAATGGGAATCCACCGTGGGAAATTTGACACCAATTTGCCAATCGTTGAACCCTCAAATTGATTCGCACATTCACCTACTAGTGATACTTTTTTGCATTAACACGCACTCACGTGAACCCACCATACACAATCACACTTCCTAGGAGTTGCGGGCTATCTTAATCATCATTATTTTCAATTTTTTCCGTTTTGCTGTGATCGGGATTAATTCCATAAGTAAAAATTATGATTTTTGATATTGTAAAGCATAAATTTTGTGTTGGAATTGATGATATCTTGGCAGCTAGTTGCATTTCACGCACAACACGTAAATTCTCACATATCAAAAAACTATAAAGAAAACTTTAAAAGATCTTTTTTTATAAAAAATGAGAACCAACACAAGCCATAGGCAAAAAAAAGAGTAACAACATCTATGTTAGAATTCCTCTTGGTGGAACATGGAGCGACACTCCCGTTCTCCTCGTTCTTTCCTTGAGAAAAATCTAAATTACGTTTTGAAAGCATTTTGAACTACAAGGAGATATCTTTTTGAGAAGGTTGACCATATGCAATTGTGGTCTAGGAAAGCCGTGGTATCAATTATTGTTAACCCTATGTACAAAGATAATGCTTGAGGTCACTTATGCAATTGTGGTCTAGGAAAGCGGTGGTATCAATTATTGTTAACCCTATGTACAAAGATAATGCTTGAGGTCACTTCTTATGTTCTCTTGGGAAATAGTGGGACAGAAATAGAGCAATTTATAATCTCGCACCTTCTCAAAGACCCTTGTCAATTTGTCATTGATAAGTGAAAATTAAATAGAACATTGAGGAATTTTACTTCGTCAATAGTGATCTAGACCTATCCCATATTTCAAGAGAAACAACTCCACTCTCTACCTATCCCAATTTCAAGAGAAACAACCCCATTCTATCTCCTAATGGTTCGAAGATGTTCATGGAATCTCAATGTCTACTGATGGGTGGTGTATTGGTATCCTTAAACATATAATCAATCCAATCATACATGAAGTAGAATACATTGATGGCCACTACCAAATGCAACCAGAAGGGATGAACAAAGAAAATATAGTTGAACCGCGGTATTTCTTGGGCATAGAGGTGGTGAGATCACCTCATGGTATTTTGCTATTGCAGAGGTAGTATGGCTTAGACATGTTGTCCAAGTATGGTATGACATGTTGTAAGCCTATTTCACTATCATTGGAGCAGAACATAAAGCTTTCTGTAGATACAAGTGAGATTTTGGAGGACCCCACTACATACAAGCGCATAGTGGGTAGTTTGATCTACATGATCATTACAAGGCCAGACTTGAGCTATGTTGTTGGACTTGTGAGTCAGTTTATGTAGGCCCCTAGGAAGCCACACTTGGATGCGGCTAGAGGAATCCTTGAGTACATAAATTCCACAATTGATTATGGACTTTTCTATGAGGCTAGTATAGAGATACAATTGCATGGGTACACAGATGCTGATTGGGCTAGTAGTATTGTAGAAAGGAGATCTACTAGTGGTTTTATGTTCTCATTTGGGAGTGCTGCTATGAGTTGGAGCAGTAAGAAGTAGCCAGTAGTTGCCTTGTCGAGTATAGAGGCAGAGTACAGGGGTTCTACTATGGTAGCTTGTGAGGTAGCTTGGTTTTAGAAGCTACTTGGTGACATGGGAGAGCGCATGGATAGGGCAGTTGTCATATATTGTGACAACATGAGCAGCATACAGTTGGCTAGTAACCAAGTATATCATGCTAGAATGAAGCACATTGAGGTGCATTATCACTTTGTGAGGGAGAAGATTCTAGCAAGAGACGTAGATTTGGTATATGTCAGCACAGAGGATCTCAGGTGGCTGACATCTTTTACGAAGGCATTGGGAACAAAGAAGCTCCATAGGTTTAGGAGCTTACTTGGAGTGCAGTGCGTGGAGTTGAGCTCGAGGAGGGGAGTGTTAAGATATCAAACTCAACTAGTGCTATGGCGAACATTGATGACCCGCCTGGTGGGTGATAGCTTCCACATCTACACCATTGGCATGGTTGGTGAGATTATGGGTGATATGCGGCCAATGGGATGACAGGCTATGTGACAATCATTCTGGATTACTAGATACTCGCATAGTTCTAGCACCAGCTCATTTAGTTGGGTTCACATTATGTACTGACCCTTGTATGTTGTAGTAGTTGAGTACTAACCCCAAGGTTTGGAGATTCACAAGTAAAGAAGGGTGTAGAAAGACCATATTAGAGAGTTTGGGAAATCCCATTACTTTGGGAATTCTTTTTCAATCTACTTTTTGGTATCTTGTTATTACCAATTTCAAAGTTCTAAGAGAATGTGGATTTAGAACCACTCTTTAAGAGCTTTCTAATGATATGTCACAGGAGGGGGTTTTGACAATATCTTAAAACGGTTTACCGTGCCTCCCTTTTTCTGATCTTGTAACATGGGAATTGGGATTTTTTCAAACTTCCCAATATGGGATTTAGAGTGTACATGGACACTTATGGGAACATTTACTACCCTAAGATTCTCATAGGGGAAAACCTTTTAGACCACATAAATGCTCGCATAGCAAGAGGGTCCCCTTCAGTGTCAACGGGTGTAGATCCTATGGAGAGGACTATTAGAAAAGCTAGAGTGTACACGGACACTTATGGGAACATCTACTACCCTAAGATTCTCACGAGAGAAATCCCTTTAGACCACACGAATGCTCACATATAACAAGAGGGTCCCCTTTAGTGTCAACACGAACGGTTCAGTTTTATTGACTGTGTGTATTGAAAATCCCAGATCCTCTTATCTCAATCCACTCACCCTTGGTTAAAGATTATTCTCGTGTGGTGGAAGTGCTAGTTGTTCAGATCACATTACCAAAGCATACGCCTATTCCATCAAGTTTGGGACTATCTCATACGTCTCAACTTAGTAATGAGCCTATGGGCTTCTTGAGGAACCTAGCAAAGGCACCATCACATCAAGACCAAACTAGGAGGGACACTCATCCCCAGGTTGGACTCATGAGAGACCTAGAGTATCACCTTCCTTGCCAAGAAGTAGCATGGTTGTCCCTTCACCAAGGATGGTTGGCCGCCATGCCTTAACAAAGACCACCATCTATCATACCATTCATACTGCCTGTAGTATCAAACCCTTTAGTTCCATGAGAACTTTTAATGGCTCCTCTTGGACCAATGGGGATATCTCCGAAAAAGTTGGCCTTTGCTGAAAGCTATGGGTAGAGGTTTAAAGACAGGAATGACACTTATTGCTCCTAGGGAACCTGGACAATAATTTCGATCCAAGACTCATCAATTTCAAAGATTGATGAACAAGTATGATGGCCACACAGGATGCTCTGGATTATTTGGAGGTTTTTGATGTGCTTTCCAAATTAGCACGCTTCACATATTTTCTGCATACCTTCAACTTTAAACTTTGGCAGCCCTGTCACAATTCCTTTTGCATAGACTTCATTCTCTGCACATTCACATGTCCAATTCTTTTATGCCAAATGTCTGTGTCTACAACAATTCCTGAACCATTTGCAAACATCGCAGCACTCACTTCAGGCATGTTTACATTCAATAAACATTCTGCCCACTCTGTTGCCTTTTACAACCAACCTGCACTTGTCTTTAAAGTCTTCAACATAACAACCATCAGGGTTAAACCAAACATGCAAACCCTACTCAATCATCTAGCCAACTGAAACCAGATTCTTTGTTGTGTCATCCCCCGTTTTCACAAAACCTAGTCTTTCAAGGTTTTGCATCTCCTTGAACCACTCCCCATGACTTGTCATGTGGTTCGAAGCACCTGAATCAACGTACCATACATCATCTTTATGTGCTGCTTCAACATTTCAGACATGGCATTAACGACATGCTGCATAACAGACAACCTTTCATTATCCTCATTGTTTCTGCTCAAGGATGCATAGTTGTTTCTGCTCAAGGATGCATAGTTGTTTTGCTGCAATTTTCCATTTTGCATGTCAGCTTGCTTCTTATAACAATCTGCCTGCACATGTCCAGGCTTACCACAATAAAAGCATCCACGTGTATCATTATACTGCCTTTGCCAATTTCCACGACCTCTTTGACTCCCCCTGTCTCTGAATTGGCCTCTTCCATCTGCGTGTTGTTGTTGTTGTTGTTGTGAATTTTGGGATTGTTGTTGCTGCTGCTGGCCATAATTCTGATTACCTGTTTGGCCACCTCCTTGGCCGCATCCACGGTGGCCTCCTTTACCTCGTCCTCTTCCTTAACTGGTGTAGAAGGCATGCTGCTCTGAACTGTTTTTGTTTTGTGAAGACTGTTGGTCTTCACCCAAGCTCTTCTCTTCAATCAACATAGACACCAAATCTGTGAAATTAGGAATGTTTTCCCGAGTCTGAATAGACGTCTTGAACGCCTTGTATTGTGGCCCGAGACCATGTAGACAGACTTCCACCTTATCATCATCATCTATTGAAACACCAATAGATGCAAGGGATTCCACAATACCCTTGATCTTCAATGCATAGTCATTCTCACAGACATACTCTTTTTCTCCACAGTATGAAGTTCATTCTTCAACTGTATCTTTCGTGCCTTGGTATTCGTTTCATAGAGTTTTACCAAGGTGTCCCACGCCTCCTTGGGGGACTTGGCATCCTGTATGTGCCCAATCATGGTGTCCTGTATACTGATAGAGAGCCAATACATAACTTTTCTGGCTCCTTGGTTCCAATCCTTGAACTCTTTCACACATCAGCAGTCGGATTGATCTCCGGTATCTCCGGTGCCTCTTCATGCTCACCTTCTATGTAGTCCCAGTAACCCTTTCCCTTCAGGAAATTTGTTGACCTGAACCTCCAAGCATGGAAGTTGTTCTTGTCAAGCTTCTCAGTAACAATCTGGTTTATGCCATCATTTGACATCTTGCAAGACACACAAATTTACCAGAAACAACACTCTGGTTTGTCCTGCACAAACTGCTGTATTTTCTGCAACGGTACTGTACTCCACTCAAATGTCACAACCAGTGACCTCAATGTGCATACATACACCCAATGGCAATTGTTGACCTCCTTGTAGCACACACAATGTCCACACAACTAATCTGTCTTCTTGCAGTTCTTAAAACAGAGTTCTGCATAGAATCGATGACTTACCCGCAGTGCTCGAAATCGCCTGCTTTCTGAAAACCGGAGGTACGAGGACGAGGAAGAGGCAGAGTAGGAGGAAGGACCTTCACTGTGGAAAGCCAAGACACATGGCAAGAGACTGCTATGACAAACCCAGTGGAGAAGGAACGACGTCGCCAAACTTCATGGAGGCTCCTAAGGAAGTGGAGTCGGATCATCTTTTCTGAGAGAGAGATAGAGAGAAACCCCACAACCCAATGTAACCGGCCCCAATAGAGTAAAACCACCTCTGAGCCACCGATGATGTAGGCCATGTGGTAGATGTATGTGTGAGCACTTTAATCAAGGTCGCGAGCACTTATAGTAGCCTTGGACACATAGAGAGAGAGAGTGTCAAGGACTATGAGTTTAGGGACTTGAGGCACTGGTCGCGGACTATCAAGTAAGAGAGAAACTTGGTATAGGGTCTAGGTGTGCTAAGTTCACTTGAGGGAGGTGTGCTAGGCACTGGTCGCTCGCGGACTATCAAGTAAGAGGGAAACTTGGTATAGGGTCGAGGTGTGCTAGGAGTATTCACTTGAGGGGAGGTGTTGAAATATACAAGTGAATAGGGTGTGTGCGGGAACAAGCCCTTGGTTAGAGGTTGTAAAAGAGAATCTGTAAACGTGAGAGAACCTGTGAAAAGGTGAGAAGAATCTATTGGGAGAGAATAAAGGGTAGCATGAGAAGATTTAGGAAGTGTGGAGATATTCTGGGAGAGGTGGAGAGAATCAAGCAAAAGGCTGGAGTGAATCAAGGAGAAATCAGTGGGATTAGATGCTTGGATGTAAACTCTATAAATTGAGGCATTGGCCTAATGAGAATTTGCTGGTTTTTGATTATCCATGCCTGCATTAAGCTATTAGTTAATTACTCACTAATCACATCTTAATTATCATCTAATCACTTTGTTAATGATGTTGATTCTAGCATTTGATCCACCATAGCTCATCACATTGCTGTAATTTTAACATTAGTGAGCTTCTGTTTGAATGGGCTTGGTAAAGAATATAAGTCATTCAAGACCTCTCTTGTTGTAAAAGAGCATGTTCCCAACTTTCAGGATTTGGAGTCTATGTTAAATCATAGAAGAGAAGTCTTTGGGTGAAGACTCTTCCTCCCAAAGCAAGAACACTTTAGAACATGCCTTCTACTAAAATTTAGGTATAGGTAAAGGTAGAGGTTGCAATCGAGGCCAAGGTGGTGGTAGCTTATCTCTAGGAAAAATTTACCTTAGCGGCAATTTCTAATGCCCCATTACCTTGAGCGACTCAAAGACGAGTTCAAGGGGTGCATCAAAATGTGCAACCAGTCTTGTAGTATGCCAACAAAATTTTAAACTTATGTTTGTAATTGGGCATTTCTAAATAAGGACAAGAAAGGGAAGCTCCTCTATATCCTTGACATACAAATCTAGTGGGAAGTGCATATATTTCGACCACCCACCTTTGAGGAGGCACTCTCGCTTGTGCAAAGTGCTGAGATGATGTACAATGGAGGAAAGCCTAAGGCTTCCCAGCCTTCCACTCCCAAGGAACCTACCTCAAATTGCTAAGGAGACTGAGGTCTTGGAAGATAAAAGATAAGAAGGTTCATGCTACATTGTGGTCTTATAGATGTACTCCTAGCTCTCCTACTGGTTTTCTTCCTTTTAGGCTGGTTTATGGTATTGAGGGGATGCTTCCTATTGAGTATGATATTGCTACTTGGAGGACCTCAACCATGGAGCATTTAGGAGAGGAGGAATCTCTTAAGTATCATCTTTTGGATTTTCCTTATCTTGATGAATATCTATGAATAATGTTTTGAAGGCACAAATAAGGCAGAAGGAGGCATTTGATGCAAAATTGAAGACAATTATTTAAGGTGACATTGTGAAGGAGTTTGATGTCCATCATGAAAAGTGGACTGGTAAGAAGTTTTTACCACAATGGTTTGGCCCATATCGTGTCAAGGAGGCACACTATGATAATGGTACCTATGAATTGGTGGAGGATCTCGATGGGACATTCACATTGGGTAGATCACGAGCGATAAGTTGGCCATATTTCAAGCACGTGAATTTTAATGGCTTGCACTAAACTCTCTAAGGACAGATCTCTGTTTTAGTTTGGGGGAGACATAATACCAAAAATTTCATTTTATCTTTATTAAAATGTATAATATATATGTGTGGTGACTATCCATGTGGGACCTAGCATTTGGTATGCCAACAATGCTCAACGGGTGGGAAGGGGCTTGTACTAGAAGCGAAGCTTATACAGATACTTTCGTGTGAGGTTTTGATGGAAACTTGGAAAGCTTGTATGATGGCGTAGTAGCAGCATGTCGAATCATCTTCATCAATGGCTTTATGATGATTCAAGTCCAAATATCTTGTTTCACATGAAGGATTCCAAGGGTTTCTATGTAATATTATGTATTGGGTGTGAGAATAAGTGTAAATACCATGTGTATGATTTATGAATACATTGGTATGGGTTATAGTGCTAAATGTATATTAAATGGTTGATGAGTCATAAAATAGGAGTGGGCCTTATGTCTACATGGAATGGTAATTCTAATAAAACAAGATGCATTACACATGCCAAGCTTGTGAAAGCATGTAGAGAGTATGTGGATGAGTGTGGAAGTATGCATAATAGAGAATAATCCTTCTAGAAGTCCTATGTGGACTAAGAAGACTTTTGACATGTGTAATTAAGGGGCCTTTGTGTGGGATCAAGGTGGAGTTAAGTCTATCTTCCAAGTCAATAAAGAGAGTAGAATAGAGAAGATTTCTTTCAGAAGTCATATGTGGACTAAGAAGACTTTTAACATGTGTACTTGAGGGGTATTTGTGTGGGATCAAGGTGGGGTTGAGCCTATCTTCCAAGCCAATAAATCTTTGAAATGATAAATCAAGAAGACACATGTCAAAAGTAGCCAAGAAGGACATGTGATAGTGAAATTTGTGATTAGACAATCCAAGGTTGAATGCTTCTTCTATCTCTTAATGTGTAATTCTTGAGAAGAGGGTGAGAAATCTCCTATATGTCAATATGCCCTACAAGTGAGCCACTTGTAGGGCATATTGACCACAAGGTTCTCCTATCCTCAAGCATTCCAATAGAGGGAACCCTCTTCAATTTTCCTTGCCATTTTTTGAATTGGTCAAACCAGTTCTCTCCAAGAACTGAAAACATAAATTATTACACCTAAGATGGCCACCACACTTTCTTTCCATGATGACAACCCAAAAAAATTTCTTTGTGCATACTCTATCCAAGCATGACTATCATACCTTTGCTCCATACCTACCATTGCATGTAGCATACTCTATCCAGACATGACCATCATACCTTTGCTCCATACCTACCATTCCACTCCCATCAAATCACAAGGGAGCTCAAAAACTACATCCCCATCATGATGTTTAGGCAATTATCGGATCTTATAGATTTCGAAAGCCTTAAGAAATGCCAACAAGAGAGTGTTAGTAAATGGGAGACATAGCCATGATACTCTCTTGCTTCTTTTTTGTATCCTTGGACTTTGATGATGTGCATACACTTTCGCTATGTTTACCAAATACTATTTGATATTTACCTTGAGGCCCTCCACCATCTAGCTTGTACCCATTACATTCATCCTCTATGCTTACACAAGGCATATTATTGTCAAAAATAAGAATGGTATAATTTTAATAGATTATATATGTAAGGTTATTTTATTATTTAAAGTATATTAATGAATAAAATATTTTAATTATGATAAAAATAAGTTATTTGGGTATAATAGAAGTAAGTTTATAACGAAACTAATATATAAATTGTACACTAAAGTATTTTTATATACTTTACCTAAAATAAATTACATATAAACATGATTTATATTATATAAATAAATGTAAATCAAGCTATTAAATAAGGCCATGCACTATTGTATTAAATATACACTTCAAAACTAGCGACGACAAGGCCATGCTCACACTTTCATTAGTCGTGTTGAAGCTATCATCTAGGGGCATATTCAAATTATCCCTCAGAAACACGTTCTTGCCCTTGAGATTAGCCTCCTTAAGGTCCCTAATACTTCTCTTGGCTATGCAAATGGTGCCGTTATGCCTCCCTTCATTCTCTTCTTCCCTAGGTCTTTTGCAAGGGGCCTAAGGGGGTGTGCTAGCACGACCCCCTTCTTCCTCTTCTTGCCTTTCCCATTAGCACTACCTATTAGGGAAATTTTGAGGGAAAATGAGAACTAATAGAGCATGGCCAGTCACACCTAGCATGGTTTGATGGTTTTTTATGGCATTTTCTGTATTAATATCAAGGCCCTGGGGGGGGGATTCTCTTTGTTTTTTCCATGGCTAAGTGAAGGTATTGGCTAGTATGTATCTAAACCAATGTTAAGGGCCTTGAGCCATGCCCCCCTTTTACCTTAATTTCTACCATGGCCTTGAGGCGTGCCCCCTTACCTTAATTTTGGCCATGGCTAAATGATGGATAGGTGAGTGTTTATGTGCTTAAGCAATTAGGTAGGTAATTGTTTGCACATGCTTCATTAATATGGTCCATCACTTGGGGTGCAGTTTTAATACGATTCATCACTTGGGTTTAATATGATTTTAATTAGTAAATGTTTTTGCTACTCGCTTGCTTTTTTTTAAGTTTAGGATGAATTCCATGGCCCTTCTTTGAGCCTTAAGCTTTCCATAGCTCTCTTATTTTTATAGTTATGTGGCACCCTCATGTGCTTGGGATATTTCCTTGAAAAAAATATATTTTTATCTAACATCATTGCTAAAAAGCTCTATGCATGCTCTTCATCCTCTTGTAGCATTTATTAAGCTATGCAAAAAAGCTCTTGTGCATTCTCATGGAGCTCTTAGTAAACACATAGGGCTCTATGGAAGCTCTCAAGCTCTTGTTCATACTCATGGAGCTCTTAGTAAACACATAGGGCTCTATGCAAAAGAGCTCTTGGGCCTCCATAATAGAGATAGAGAAACAGATGTGTGTGGTGAGAGAGAGATAGAGAGGGATGCGTGAATGTGTAAGAGAGAGAGAGAATCACTTGTTATAGGAGGTCTTAAATAAATTATTACCAAATATCATTTACATTATCATTTGTATTAGGGTTAGGGTTAGGGTTAGGGTTAGTGTTAACTAGTTTTACTTTAGTTTTAAAAAATTTAGTTTTTACCAAAAAACGGTATTTAAAAAAAAATATTACTCTTTTAATTTTTCATTCCAATGTTCTTGTGATTAATTGTTTTATGATCATGTCATTCATTCTCTCTATCAAACTCTCAAACAAACATACATACAACTCACCTCTCCCTCTCTCTCAATCTCTCTCTCTCTCTCTCTCTCTCTCACACACACACACACACACACACACACACACAAACCTCAATCTCTCAAACACACACACACACACACACCAGCCTAATAGCTTTTATGTGGTCAATAAAAATCGACCTTTGAAAATAAGTCTTCAAAGGTTTCCAAACACAATAATTGTGGTAGTGTTTTTTTTATTTGAAGAAAAGGGAGATTACTAGCCTTAAGTGTGGTATAGAGTAAGCATGTAGGTCCAAACTCCAAACTAAGCAATTGACCCATACATCTAGCTCCTACCACTTACACTTCTCACATGATGTCTAGAAATGCCATCCAAAAATTAATTAAGTCTTCAAAATACTTTGCTAAAACTTAAAAAAAAAACTTCACAAGGCCATTATGACCAACATGGGCAATAGATTCCTTGTTTGGTGTCATAACCACCATACCTTGCACTTGACTACTCAAGCATGGTTGGTACTTATTATTAAATGAACCTTATAAGCTAGACCTATACAAGCTTAAGCATGGTTGGTACACCCTGTAATCTTCTCCCAACTGAAGTGAGGAAAGAAGAAAAGGAGTGAAAAGAAAGTAGAAAGGAAAGAACATCTTGCACAATAGGTAGCACCTATACCAACCTAAACTTCAATAGCCATCAAGGGCCATGGTGAGAGAGAGAGAGAGAGAGAGAGAGAGAGAGAGAGAGAGAGAGAGAGAGAGAGAGAGAGAGAGAGAGAGATCCTTCTTAGGTGTCATGTCTCTTTAATGTTTGCACTTGTTTGTGAGTGTTAGGGAGAGTGAGATCATCTAGAAAACGTGAAAAACCAGTGTAAGGGATTGAAGATAGTCGAGCCTTCTTGTGTGTACGAGCAAATATAGTGAGGGATTGGAGCAATCAAAACAATGCAAAATCTCGGGCTAAATATATTATCACCCATAACAATCTTGTAGCCATAAACAACCTTTTAAAATTAAAATTATAAACTTGTGACCATTGAAACATTACTTGAAAGAAAATGTGTTTAGTCCCATGTGGCAATATGAGAGAGAGAGAGAGGAGAGAGAGAGAGAGAGAGAGAGAGAGAGAGAGAGAGAGAGAGAGAGAGAGAGAGAGAGAGTGAAAGAGAGTAATGTTAGAGGTACATGTGTTACGATTTCAACCTCTCCAATTTTGCAAAATTGCTTGGCCAAAAAAAAAAACACCCCCACTTCTAGGCTATGACAAAGGTACATACTTACATATAGAGAGTGGATTTGTGTTCATGAAGACATTGGTGAGCCCACATCATTATAATAGATATTGGATTTGCGTTCATAAATAAATACATCAGTTGAAAACAAACACATCTCACCATTCTTATCAAAGTTCCATAAAATTTCATATAGATAGTGGATTTGTGTTCATGAGGCAAAAATCACTTCAAACTAAACTTGTATAACTTCTCTTGTAAAAAAATAAATCATACATCATCAATCTACATGAAAGTTCTATAAATACTTAAATATACTACTTGTGTTGACGTAGCAAAAATTATCCCTTTAAAATAAACTTGCATGCAAAACTTCTATTGCAAATAAAGTATTGAATATACCATCATTCTCACAAAAGTTTCATGAACTACTTTTTTTCAAAAACCACATGAGGACTCTTCACAACCCACATCAATCCTCCTCACATGAGAACTCCTCACACTCACAATCCATAAAAGGACATTGTGTCCTCTCTCTAATGACATCATAATGTGTGTCAGGAAGACGACATCTTCAATGCCACTACAAATTAACACAAATACAAATGTAAGATAATATGATAGCTTGTCTGTACCAAAATTTAGTGTGATAATAAAAACAATGACAAGCTTGGTGCATGGGGGATAATAATGGGCGAGCACATGATGGGAGAAATATATCCCATTCTCTCAAAGACTTGTCTTCTCTCATGCAATCAAAGGCTTGGACTATATCCTTGCCTATGCACCATATAGACAACAAAAGTTTATCCACACTGTCCATAATATATCCTTGCCTATGCACCATATACACAACAAAAGTTTATCCACACTGTCCATAATATATCCTTGCCTATGCACCATATATAACAAAAAGGTATGTAAGATTCCTCCCCAGCCTCTCAAAATGTCCAGCATCTTCCCCTGTAATCAATCCCCTCTTCAGAAATATAAAAGATCTTATCTCTGCCTATTTTGACATAGAGAGAGAAAATATTCTAGAGAGAGAATATTCAGATTTTGAATATTTTTAGATAGAAAAATTTCTCATATTATTAAAATGAATTCCCCTAAAACAGAAATTCAAAAAGAACTTTCCAATGTGCAATTGGAATTTATTGGAAATGGGTATATAGGACCTTAGCCTAAGGGTCTAGATTTTCAGAAATTTTTGGATTATGGTCGAATTAAGGTTCCTATGGGCCAATAGCATCAATCCATGTGTAGGGAGGAGATAAATCCAATTTGTAAAAGAAGATACCCAAAAATGAGTAAATGCTCACATAAGATGAAGAGTTGAAAATGTACAAGGTTTATTAGTAAAAAACTATGAGCAATATTAAAAATATGAGATATTTTGGGTATCCAAAAATGAGTAAATGCTCACATAAGATGAAGAGTTGAAAATGTACAAGGTTTATTAGTAAAAAACTATGAGCAATATTAAAAATATGAGATATTTTGGGTATCCAAAAATGAGTAAATGCTCACATAAGATGAAGAGTTGAAAATGTACAAGGTTTATTAGTAAAAAACTATGAGCAATATTAAAAATATGAGATATTTTGGGTATAATGATTCCATTTTGACACATATGTAAGGAAGGGGAGTCCATTAAAGGAGGTGCATATTTCACATGCTTGAATGAGTTTTAAACTCATAACATAGCCGATTATTATAGTACATGCATCCTTCATCCAATTTGTACCCAATTTGTACCCAAGAACTCGACTCATTTTGTGAGAGGAGTCTTGCTTTCCTGCATCAGAAGGGTAGCAATATAGGGGCAAGGAATTTGTCCTGCATGATTTTCTCCTTTTCTTCACTGATGAGATCAATGGATTTGACACCACTGTAATTGCAAGCAAGGAGGCTTTTCTACTGAGCGCATCTGCAACCACATTTTCTTTCCTCGGCCGATAATCTCAAAATCAAATTCCTATAAGGTCTGCATCCATCTCCTTTGACACATGTTGAGATCCCTTTGGGTGAAGATCCACTTCAAACTTTGATGATCTGCCCATCAAGGTGAACCTTTGTCCCAAAAGATAATGTCTCCACAACTTCAGAGCATACACTACTGAGAGTAACTCCAAGTCGTGGACGGCATAATTTCTCTCGTGTGTTCTGAGTTTTCTGGATTCATAGGCCACTGCATGACCTTCCTGCATAAGAGCACCGCCTAATGCAAACCGACTCGCATCAGTAACTACCTCAAAGGGTTTGGTAAAATCTGGTAGCTTAAGGACAGGGTTGGTTACTAAGGCTGTCTTTAGCTTGTCAAAGGTAGTCTGACACATTGTAGTCCACTGAAAAAGTGTACTCTTCTTGAGAAGGTTAGTTAAAGGGGATGCTATTTGAGCATACCTAGGTATAAAGATCCTATACCATCCGGTTAGTCCTAGGAATCCTCTGACTTCCTTTACTGTCTTGGGTTCCGGACATTCTACTACCGCTTGGATCTTTGCGGGGTCAGGAGAAATCCCATCCTTTGACACTATGAATCCCAAGTATTCAACCTGGTCAATAGAGAAAGAACACTTGCTCTTCTTTGCAAAGAGTTGGTGTTTCCTTAGGATTTCTAGGACCTTGTGCACTTGATCTTCATGTGATCTGTAGCATTCTTTGAGTATACCAAGATATCATCAAAGAAGACAAGAACAAAATCATCCAAGTATTCTCTGAGAATATCCTACATAAGACGATTCAATGTCGCCGGGGCATTAGTCAATCCAAATGGCATGAATGTGAACTCATAATGCCCATAGTGAGTATTGAATGCTGTCTTTGGGATGTCCCGCTCCTTGATTCTGATCTGGTAGTATTTGAGATCTATCTTTGTGAACATTTGGGTCCCACTTAACCGATCCAGAAGTTCATCAATCCTAGGAATAGGATACTTATTCTTAATTGTTAATTGATTCAATCCTCTATAGTCAATACAGAGTCTTAGCATTCCATCTTTCTTCTTTTGAAAGAGAACAGACGCACCCCAAGGTGAGACACTGGGTCTGACGAATCCCTGCTCTAACAGTTGTCTTAACTGCTCCTTAAGTTCTATTGCTTCAGGGACTGGCATTTTGTATGCACGTTGGAGCTTCGGGGGTTAATTCGATCTCATGATCTACTTCACGAGGCATCTCAGTCAGCTCTTCAGGAAACACATCTGCATACTTAGTCAGCTCTTCAGGAAACACATCTGCATGGTTCTTTAGCCTTGCATTTTATGTCTACTGGATTCATTTTAACGACATTCACAGCTTGAATCTTTCTAAGCCCTTATAATAATTTGGAAGCCTTGACTAATTGTAGTACTGGGGATCCGGAAATTCCAATTCCTTGAACTTTATTCCTGTGAAGGTCTAAGAAAGAGATGGTTCCTTTGTGACAATGAATGTCAGCCTGATTCTTTTGAAGCCAATCCATTCCAAGGATTCCATCATAGATTCCCAAGGGTAGGACTCTGAACTGGCACTCTGTTATGTTCCCATCTAGGCTAAATTGAATAAGGTTTGTCTCAAGGTGTGTGAAAAGAATCTTTCCACTGGCCACCAATTCCACTTGCATAGGTTTCCCTGATTTTTGATTTAGGACTAATTTATGTAGACATCCTGGGGAAATAAAAGAATGAGTACTGCCTGTATCAATCAAAAGCTTAAATTGCTTACCTTGGTACTCTGATGGAGTTTGGAGGACTAAAAATTGACGGTTATTCCCCTGATGCTCTATTGCTGCATAGATCTGTCCTTTCTCTTCCTCCACTTCATCAGCTATAGTGATAGCTCTAGTTGCCGCAGTCTGAGGTGGAACTCTCTCTCTCTGGTTGTTCCAATTCTGGGAGGGAGTTCGAAGACTACTTTTCATGGAGGCTGCAGGAGGTTGAGCTGGCACTCTTCTGGGGCTACCCTGATTTTGGCATGGGGGACCCTGATTGGACTGATACAAAGGAGTTTGTCTTTGAATTCTCGGACCCTGGCTTCCTTGGCCCACAGAGAGAAGGAGATGGGTAATCCTTGAGCTGGTGCCCAAACCCCTAACATCCAAAGCATCTGTTCTCGCTTCGAAGCTACATTCGGGAGAGAGCCGGATCTCCTGAGAAAGTACTTCGAGAGAAATGTCTTCCTTCATTCTTGAAGCTTCCCATCTCCAGATTCTGGTTGGGACCTTGGTATCTCTTTGGAGGTGGAAAGTTGCAAGAACTTCCCGGTGTCTGAAATCTTTTGAAGGATGAGGGAGCTGGCTTTGGCGGGACTTTCACGATGAAAGCTTTTGCAAAGTCCTTCGCCATTTTGACAGCTTCTACCATGGATACTGGCTTGGCATTCTTGACCAGTGTGTCTAAGGGTTTGTTCATTCCCCGAATGAACCTGGCCATGAGTTGCTCTTCATCTAAAGGTGGTGAATATTTGAGTAGAAGAGCGAATGCCTTGTGATATTCTTTGATGGTTTTGCTCCCTTGATTCAGCTCTAAGAACTCATTCATTTTGGTTTCTAAGAATCCGGGGGGACAAAATCTCTTCCTCAAATAGGTTTTAAGATCGTTCTCTAGACTGAGTATTTCTGTCTAGATGGTTGGTGTCACAATGGTTCCTCCATGCTACCCTAGCTGTTTCCACAATTTTTAGCCTGGCAAGAGCCATTTTGCTCCTTTCATTGTAGCCGGTGACATCAAAATACTCTTCCATAGCTTCCACCCATTTCTCCTTGGCCTCGCCCAGGTTCTCCCTTTCACCTTTGAAGGGTCCTGGCTGAGTTTTGTGAAGAGCCTTGCGAACGTTGGGGTCAAGCTCTTCATCTTTAGAGAGAGGGTCTGGTTGACGGCCACGGTTTCCTCATCTCATGATTCTGCCAAAAATGATATATTATTAAATTTTTATTTTGATATCGTCCACGAGATCCTAAGACTTAAGAGGTTCGGAAAAACAATGTCTTAAACAAGATAAATGATCTTATTGGAGATCTATGACATATATCCGGTAACAGATTTTTCTTTATCAGTTCGTCCATAAACAATCACTTATACAATAGGGATTTTTTTTTTCAGAAAATATTTCTTTATTTATATAAAAGTTACAATATGTACATAGAGCAGCTCGGCTCCAAAAGTAAAAATCTCCTCGGGAGACGCATAAGATGACGGTACTGGGGGCTATAGACATGCCCTGATACAAATGTTCCCTTACTGTGCCAAGGGAGCTACTATCTTCTCCTTATTAGGAATAAAGTGACTAAGGAGTTTGTAGATTTGGCAGGAAAGTCTGAAATTTCGAGGCCTGGAGTGATATAAAATGACACCATGTATCACTTTCAGCTTTATCAGAATCATTGGCCAATGAGAGGTTCTGCCTCAGCATCGCACGCTGGTCACAAGAGGCGTGGACATACTGCCCTGCAAACCACTTGTGCTGTCGTCTCTCCGCGGGTCAAGAAAATATAGATCCTCAAAATGGCAAACCACTTGTGCTACTGTCGTCTCTCCGCTGGGTTGCAAGAGGCGCGGACATACTGCCCTGCAAACCACTTGTGGTGTCGTCTCTCCGCTGGGTCAGGAAAATATAGATCCTCATCGCACGCTGCTTGTAAGAGACGTGGACATACTGCCCTGCAAACCACTTGTGTTGTCGTCTCTCCGCTGGGTCCGAAAAATATAGATCCTCAAAATGGCGTGCGAGTCTGACTCAGCTCGTTCGAGTTGTAACGGAAGAGATGAGATGCTCGAAGCGAACGCAATCATGTCTTGTGACTGGGTGAGGTTGGAACACTAGATAAGTGTGGAACTTCCATCTATAAAAATAATTTCTTTGATTAAAAATTCTTCATTAATGAAGCTTACGGAATGAAAATACAATATGAAAATGATTTTTTTGAGTTTTTTTATCAATTTTTTGATAAGAATTCGCTTATCCTTATTAACTTTCAACAAAGCTCTGATACTACCAGCTGTGAGACCCCTGCCCCCTCCGCGGTTCCCCGATGGTGGAAGCGGCATCGGCCTCCCACGCGGGGCAGGGATGCACACTCGGGGCCTCACCCACCACGGATGTCCGGACGAAAGGCTAGTCCGGTCGACTCCTCGAAAACCGAGCCCCAAAAAACTCCCCTCGTCCCTAGAAGGCACGGGCGATTCCGCCATGGGAAAATATTCTAACGGGGAAATTATTCTAACGAGTCAAAGTCTTAAGTAGTTAAACTGATTTGGCTGAACCCGAAGTCACATGGTGAGATCAAGAAGAGACTTGCACTTGGTCCATGGAATCATTGCTTTTTTCCTCCTTTAATGAGGCACAACCCATTGATCCCCTCCCACAGAACAAGGTCTTCTCAGGACTTTATCTAACTATCGTAACTAATCGTATCTAATTGTTTCATAGGAATCCTCCGATCCAGCCTAACCCCAACTGGCAGCCCATGGGTTAGCCAACCAGCCAACCACTATATTGGTAGGATTCCTTTATAAAGATTTGGTTGTGTTTTACCTCGGTATCGAGGAAAAGAGTTCTTAGGCCCCCTAGCCGATTCATGCAAAAATTAAGGTAGGCATACCAGGTATACACCCAATATGAAATTGCCATTTATAACACATTCGGTTGGCTTTAAAACAATCCTTCAATAGAAATCATAATTTTATTGATCATCATTCTCCAATATTATGAGTCCATTGTGTTACAAAATGTGTCCTCTCGACTCCCCGCATTGAAGACCAGCTGGCCAACCAACGAGATCCAGTATCAAATTTGGTTTCCAAAAAGCTTTCCTTTTAGTCCATCCGAATCTTCCTTGATGTACGCATAGGTGTCCACCATGAGAGCACGTGCATCACCTGGTCAGAACCCTCTAAGATCCTCCTTAGGTGTCCTAGCACTTCACTCAGGGACCACTTTGTCGGTCCTCGCCCATCGTACCGAAAGCGCACCATTTTAACTGTACCGAGGCTGGTCAAGACCTCGACAGGCTTTGCCGCGAGCGACGTCCCTTGACGACTCCCCGCCACCCACCAGCTGTTCGAACCTCCTCTTAGTAAAACATATGCCAAATGCTTCCTCCAGCATTCTAGCATAAAATCGTCCTTTGAATGAAAAACAGAGGTTCCAATTCTCCTTGATCTCTCATGAGGGTAATCTACCCATCATTTTGTCTGATTGTGCAACTAGATTCTTGGTGAGTTTGGTCAAAGGAAAAACTAGTTTAGTTCTGGTAGTCTATTCTTTGTATTTAGGAACTGGAATTGGTCACTAAGTTTCAGATCGAGAGATGGACAAGTAGGGTTACTATCCGTCCCTCTCGTAGTCTAACCAAATTAGTTCGGTTTAGTTTTAACAAGGATTCCCTTCAGATAAACATCTAATTTTGGGTAAATATCAATTTCATGATTTTTCCAATTAAAATATCCAAAGATATTCCTTATGCCACATAATTTCTCGACCTTAATTCATTAGGTAGAATTATGGTGGAAATTCATCTTTTGACACTAAAATTTTATGGTGGAAATTCATCTTTTGACACTAAAATTTTATTCAAATCCATCTTTTCTTAAATATTATAAAAATTCTTCTTTTAACTAAATACCAATGCCTATTTTTTTGAATAAACTTAAAATCCCTCTTTTTCTCATTTAATGAGTGCAATCCAATTATCATGGGAATTCCTCTTTGCGCCTGAAACGCATTTTCGGCCCGAAAATTTTCTTTTCGATAGGATAATATAGTTGCCCTATAGCTTTACTCGTGCGAAGAAAGCTCCTCAATCAGAGATCGTTTGTTGCCGGTGTGCCTCTCGTAGAGCTCCCGTCTCAAGGGTGCAGTCGTCCCCAACACAAATAGGGAAGAGTAGATGAAGCTCTTACCCTCATACCGCTTCCTGTGCTTTCCTTGCACGAGATAGAAGGAGCTCTATTAGAGCAAGAGAGCAGAGGCAAAGAGAAGAGATGGCTCGACTCAATAGCAGGAGAAGAAAAAGCATTCTTCACCCGAGGAGAATTCTCTCGAGGATAAATTAAATCTATCTAAAATTCTTCTTAAAAATTACATAAAAATATCCATTAATTCCATTAAGCTAGAAATTTCACTTTTCTCATTCATATGATTGAATTCCAAATATGGTGGAAATTCCTCTTTAATCATTTAAATTTATCTATGCAAAAAGATAAATTTAACTAAATTTTCTATTAAAAATTAAATAAAAATCTCCATTAATTCCTTTACACTAGAAATTTCATTTTTCTCATTTAAATGGTTGAATTCCAACTATGATGGGAATTCCTCTTTCATCATTTAAATTTATCTATGTAAAAAGATAAATTTAACTAAATTTTCTCTTAAAAATTAAATAAAAATCTCGATTAATTCCTTTACACTAGAAATTCCATTTTTCTCATTTAAATGGTTGAATTCCCATTATGGTGGGAATTCCTCTTTCATCATTTAAATTTATCTATGTAAAAAAATAAATTTTACTAAAATTCTTCTTTAAATTATTTTAGTCATCCAAATTTTTCTCTTTCCTCATTGGAATACATGGAATTCTATTGTCATGGGAATTTCTCTTGTATCATAAAAATAAATTACTAGAAATTTCCCTTTTTTCTGATTAACTATTTATGTATAAACATAAAAATCAAAATTTCCATGGTTATGATGAGAATTATCCAATTAACCTAGGATGATTAATCCTAGAATATGGTAGGAAGTCCTCTTTTTCTATTATGTATGAAAATGATTTATGTGTTAATTTTTCAGAAATTTTGCCATAGCTCCGCTCTGCTATTACTGATAATTTTCAATAATTTTGAAAGCATAAAGTTTTAGTAATACAATATGATAGAATAACTATCATTTGGATAAATATCCAATTACGGACTTGATTCCTAAATTTTTCATAAATTAAGTAGCACAAAAGCATTAAAAAGCCACTTCTTTGGCCTCTAATTTGACAAGCATAGAAATTACTTTTAGATTTGAGAATTGCTTCATGAGGAGCATCACTTGAATATAGAATTGGTCATAGGAATGACCATTCTTTGGGGGAGAGATAAATATGCTTAAAAAATATTTTAATTTAAGCATAAATGAAAACTTTATAAGATTTACCACTAAAATTCATTAGAGAGCTTCAACTTCATTAAAGAGCCATTCAATTGAATACTTCTCAAGCTTGAGAGGGGTTGAGAAGTGAGAATCATTTAGAGATTAAGAAAAAGACCATAAAATCACACTTTATCTCTTATTTTGCTTGATTCTTTAGTCTAAGGAGAGGCCCCCAACCAATCAATTGGTTTAGTATGTTGATGAAGACTCCAAGGAAGGTTGAAGAGAGAGAGAAGCTCCAATCTCTCCAATTTGTAAAGGATTTTTAGACGATAATAAAAAATATGCTTATTTTAGAGTAATATTGGCATGGTCTAGTTCACAGATGAGAATACAAAAGAATGAGGGTCTATTTATAGGTGAGGGAGGCCACTAACTAAGTCCAACTAAGTTCTAGAATTTTCCAGCTTCAGTTTGGCTGAATTTGGACAAGATTTGGACCAGTTTGACTCCCTTTTTGATTTGGTTTGATCCAAGAGAGAGGAGAGATAAATATATCTTATTATTTTTGAGTTTAAAACTCCTCCACACATGTGAAATAGGTGCCTCCTTGAAGGCTCCCCCTTTCCTTACCAAGGTGTCAAAAATGAATGATTATCCCAAAATATCTCATGTTTTTTAGTAATATTTCATAATTTTTAACTGATAAATCCTGTACTCAGTCAACTCTTCATCTTATGTGGGCATTTACTTATTTTTGGGTATTTTCTCTTATTAGTTGAATTTATCTCATCCCAACACTTGGATTAATCTTATTGGTCCATAGGAACCTTAATTGGACCATAATCCAAAATTTTTAGAAAATCTTGACCCTTAGGCTAAGGTCTTTTGAATCATTTTTAATTAATTCCAATTGCACCTTGAAAAAATTATTTTGATTTTTTGTTTAAGAAAACATATTTTTGATATTTGTAGAATTTATATATCAAAAAATATCTTAATATTGATTTACCACTCTCTAGAAATTTTCATCTCACTAGGCAAAAAAAGAAAAAATAATATTTTCTTGAATTCAGAAATAGGGAATGATTATAGGGTATTGAGGTAAAGGCTTATTTATTATTCAGGCTGAGGAGGAATCTTACACTTGCTAATCTCTCTCTCTCTCTCTAATACATGCTAGTGAATGTGTGTGAGTGACGTGAGGTGAGAGGAGGGACGAGTACACGTAGTACAACACGGTGGCCTGATAACTCTCGCGGGAGACACGGTGGAATAGCTTCTCAAGGAGTTTTAGAGCTTGGAGACCTTAAGGGTTATGAGCTCGGCCATTGAAAAGATCCTTAAGATAGTTATGGTTCACCATGTAATCTCTTGTTGGATGTGTTTCAAGGAGGGTTAGGGTGAGCCTTAACATTTTTGGCGCCATTGTCGGGGAGCCGTCCCTTGGCTTTTTATATCATTTTTCTCTAATCTATGCATTATCCATTGTCCATTGTCTTAATTAGTGGTTGCCCATGAAAAAGATGTGGATTTGATGGAGATTTATGTGTGATTTGGTGAGAAATAGCTCTCTTTTTTGGTTTATAAATAATGTTTTTTGCTTAATTTTTAGCTCAATTTGTTGTTTTTGTTGTTGTGTTAATGTGGTTTTTAATGTTCATAGAGCTTGCACATACTGTGTATTAGGTTTAGTTTGTAACCATTGCATCAAACAATGTGTAAGGTTCCTCCCTTTAAAAATGGGAGAAACACTTAAGATAGTCCGCTAAGTCTTATCTTGGGAAAAATTTCCTATTCATCGACACCTTGACCCTGTAGAGATTCAAGGATACGATTTATAGGTATGACCTAGCTCTATCCCACAGGGGGAGCGTGATCTTCTAAACATCAAATCACCCATAGGGCAATTGATCAAAAATTGGGCAACTACTAGACTTGATTTCTAGAGACAACGCTTTTTTCCTCATCTTTATGCAAGGCACAGCCGCCGGCTGGCCTAGTCTTCTAGAATAGAGTTGCCCAAGAACCTAACTATCTAACGTAGGGCTTTCACTTAATCTGTTGGAAAGCTACCCGACTAATCGGGTCCACCCGTCCGTAGGATGGTGCCGTCAGGGCATTCCATCCTCCCACTTTCCACCCTACTCACGCATCAATTTGTTTTCTAATTAATACTACCACACTGTTTGACATAAATAAACATATTCCTTAATTAAGGCCCTTCTTCACAAGGTTCGTTAAAACAGCCTTCTTACACAATACAATCATACCAAAGACAAGATGTAATTATATAAAAAGTTTATACATGAATCCATTTCCATACAAGCCAAACCGGCTCTCTTATTCTTATTCTGCCGATGATCTAGAATTCGGCCTTCCAGCCTCTACATGCTGGGCAAAACCCTACGGGACCATACACCTCATCGTCGGCCGCTAGCGAGGACTCAAGCCAGCCTGTCGCCCTCTCAGGCTCCATCGCTCGATCCTCCCGCCCCTCAGAGGGATGTCTGCACACTAGGGTGGGCTTATTTACCGCACTAGCCTGGGCCCTCAGAACTAGGCAGCCTCATAATCTCTTGCCTCAATCGGCGATCCTTATTCTCCCAAAGGTATGAGGGATACCTTGGGCCATTCTCGGGCTTTGCTAACGACGCCGCCCGGCTACACAAGCACGGAACGGAGTTAGCGTTGAAGCCAAAAAAAAATCTTGAATTCTAAAGATAACAACTTCAATGCAATTTTCTAAATATAGCATTCACAATTCATGAAGAAAACAATTTCAACGCAATTTATCGAATACAACATCACATAAGTCGTTACTTCATATAATTTTTATGTCGTCATTTTAAAAGGAAGAGATACCATTCATTAATACTAATTTAAGGAGAAATCTTGTTAACCCATGGCGGACATTGCGACGTACTATATTTTACGTCATTAATTTAAATATTCTGAGTCATGGGCCGGGCTTGTCGGCACCATATGTTAAGGATGAAGGGATTGGGTGATCGCCGATGAGAGGCGCACCTTGGATATCAGTAGGATAAGGGTTAGGGTCGGCCGGCCATGTATGGGCGCCCAAGTGTGAACGGCCAAGTCACCTATAAGAGTCAAATGTAACCCTAAAATCCTCATTCTCATGTGTTGTGAATACAAGAGTGCTCTTGCCTTATCTCTTTGGTTTCCTTCTCCTGCGTGAGAGAGAGAGAGAGAGAGAGAGAGTGAGAGAGCGATCGAGCACTGTGTAGCGGCACGGCGGCGAAGAGGCGGTAGAGCGGCGACGACGGCGGCTCCTCCTTCACGGCTGCGACGCGGGAATCCTTCAAGGCAGCGGTTGAGCGGTGAGTGACACACCCTTTGGCATTCTGTTTGAGCTTCCTTCCCTGGTTGTATGCTTGCAGCCATTCGTGGCTCGCATACGGTGTCCGGCAAGTCCCCAGCTACGACCTGTGCGGCAAAAGCGCACATTTTTGGCACCGCTGCCGGGGAGTTGCCCTGCACCAAGCTCCAGTTTGCAGCTCGAGCTGCTGCGTGAAGATTAATTTACACTGTAGGAAAGGCGTCTGTGTTGCTGTTGAGGTGTTTCTGTGGTTTTCAATCTCTGTTTCTGCAATTTGTCTTCTGTATTCCTGTTTCTTTTGTTATATTTTTGCTCCGCGTGTGGGCGTGCATTCTGTTATCTGGTTTTTGCGTGTGAGAGGGATTTCTGAATCCCTAGATCTGTGCTGTGTGTGCGAACTGCGCCGCGGCCAAGGCTGAACCCCCTAAGGAAACCCTAGAAAACTTATCTCACAAAAAAAACAGAAAATAAAAAATTATAAAAATTAAAAAAGAAAAAATTAAATTAAATTTTCAAAGAAAGAACCAAACATGTGGAGAGGAAAGATTTTCTAATTGGAGAAAAAATTTTTGAAAAGAAAGAACCCCAATCGACCCCCGACCCCGGCCTCGGTCTCGGTCTCGGTCTCGGTCTTTTGATATATATATATAGGAGAGTGAGCCTCCATAGCTTTCTCTCAAGTGAGAGCTTATGGGAAGTCGTGCCCTATATGTAGCCCACTCCCCAAGGAGTAAAGTGAGCATGTGGGATAAAGCCCTCACCCTTTCCTCCACAAGCAAATAGGCTTTTGCCCCTTCCCCCCAAAGGAAACGGACTATTTTGAGGACTACAGGAGCTCTAGATAGGCGAACACGGTGCTGTAAAGTACACTAGGACCCTTTAAACGATACGCTCGTTTCGAGCTATCACACGCCCTAGTCCAAGTTCGACCGTAAGTAATGGGGTCAAAAACGAGTTAAAAACAATCTAAAAACAAGTAAAAATGAGGTGCAAAATACCCAAGAAACCACTTGTGTGGGCTTCAAGGGTAGTTACCAACGCACGTAGGGTACCCACGTCACATGCATCTACGTTCTGGTCAGGTGCTAGAGCCTGAACCACTAGAAAGCGTTTCAGTCTACGCAGGCTCACACCATCCCTCCACGTTGGCATCTTGGCCTTCGGCTGGAACCCAAGGGAGTGCAACCCAAGATCCACGAATAGTGGATAGTGACTCATCCTCTGACTCGGAAGCCATGGAAGGGCACCCTACCAAGAACCCTGAGGAGACAACCCAAAACATGCCAGTGTGGGCCCCACAACCCGGATCTAGCATGTTTAGTCGTCTAATAGAGACCTTTAGTAGAGCTACACGCTCTGAACATGCGACAAGCGAAGTAAATGAGGAAGGAGGGGTAGTAGATTCGCCATTCACATCTTATGTAGACCCTACCCTCCCAAAGAGTGTCCATGTGGATATTCTACCCACTTCGTTTAATGAGGGCCCTACTGAGCTACCACATTCCGATGCTCTTCCTAAAGTAGAGGTCCCTAGAAGCCAACCCATAAGAAGTGACATTGCGTCCACTTCAAGAGAACCGTTTGGCACACCAAGTCTAGATGGGATATTTCTCAATGAAAATTGGGAATATGATCTACACACAGAGACTCTAACGGACCTATACACGGGTTACACATACCATGTAGGTTGGTTAGAAGTCCTACGATCTACATCTAGCGCCACTAATCTAGAGGAGCAACAACACATGATATGTGAGGTGATTCATAGAATTATCCAAATTGAGAGGCAAAATAGGGGAGTGGACCTAGTTTCCACTGGCCCTATGAGGTTTTTGGATACGGGCAAGGCCAAACAACCAACCCTATCACAATTGGAGACTCCCTCGGTGAGTCCCATAGACCCTTCGTATGTTGTTTCGCCTGGAGTCTCAATGTAGGTTGAGCCCACGAGTAGTAACTTTAGCTTTCCAACCTTGGCTCAACTTTCCATTAGGGAATCCGCAATGCCTACCCCAATGATGAGCATAGCTGAAAGTGCACCTGTTACCGCTGTAGTTAGTACGACACCGCTACCTAGTGGAACAGTACCTACAACAGTGCGTGCCAGTGCCTATCGACCCTATGTACCTATCGCTACTCATGCTCAGGTAGCTCCTACGCCTCCTAGTATGCCAATGGCGTATGCTCCAAGACTGCCTTATCATAACCATTATCCAAGGGGAGCTAGGCCTAGTCACATATCATATCCTACGTCATTTGCCAATCTACTCAGACCAACGCCAACTCCTATCAGCCAGGCTATCCCAGAAGTGCCTCCACCAACTATGCCTGCTCACTTAGGTGATCTCGCAGCATTTGCTCAGACGATCGGACGATCCATTGTAGAAAACATGCGGGGTATGCCTGAGAGAGAACCTAGAAGCAAGGCAGTACAAGTGGCTAAGCTCACTCAAAACTTCAGTGGTAACGAGGATGTTAGGAAGCACATTGAAGTCTTTGAACACGTGTGTGATTCCTTGGAAGAGCACAATGAGCTGCACAAGTGTAAAGCCTTAGGCTTAACCTTGAGTGGGAAGGCCGGAGATTGGTATCGAACCTTAAGGGTTGAAGAGCGCACTCACTACCCCACTCTCAAGAGATTGTTCTTGAAAGAATACATACGCGAGGGTGTGCTTTGGGGGGTAGCATCTCAACTCCAAAAAGCTGAACGCGAGGAAGGGGAGTCAGTGAGAGACTTTATAAGTCGATTGAAGCATCTAAATTCTTGCTGCACTCCTGATGAACGCTTCAATAACAACCAACTCCTCGATAGATTCATCCGAGGATTGCACCACGAGGACATTTACAATGGCCTAGTCATTAGAGGTCTTACAACGTGGGAAGCAGTCACTGCCAATGCAATCCAGTTAGAAGACAACTTGATGATTGCAGGTAAAAAGGTGTCTTCAGAAACAAAATCCGTTAGTTCACAAGTATTTGGGCACGAGCCAATGACAGTAAAACCTATTGCCAAGGAGCCCAAGATATCTGAAATGTCTGTGACCGACCTTACTAAGGCTCTCCAAGAATACTTCAGGGGTAATCGAGCTCCTCAGAATAGCCATATGTACCCAAGAAGAGAGCAACAATGGTGTTCGGTGTGCTTAGGACCACATAGCACGAGTGAATGTTCCACATTTAGAGTCAAATTCAATGGGAATTGCAATGCATGTGGTAAGTATGGCCATCAATCTAAAGATTGCCTAACACTTAAGCGAATGTTGGCAAACCAGGCACCACTAGCTTGGTCAAACACACCTCAAGTACCCGCGCTAATGCCTGCACAACCTATCGAGCAACCGTCACAGCACATAGTTCCAAGGAATCCGAATGTAGTCCAGTCTGTGCCGTTACCACCGCCAGTGCTAGGACCACAACCTCCACATCCAAGGATTACCCCAATAAACCAGATGGGTTGTGACTCACATAGTGCATGTGGGGATTATGAAGAGGAGATAGACCCCACTGTTCCATACGGGATTGATACGTTTGAAATGATTCCCCAGTACTACATGGAGGATCATTTCGGGCAAGTTAAGCCTGTATATCAAGCGGCTGCTCTCGCCACAAGGGGGCAAAACCTTAATACCTTGGCGAGGAGACCACCTCTTCAATGCTACGAGTGTGGTGGACCACATCGTGTAGCAGAGTGCCCTAATAGGCTACAGAAGATCTCTACTCAGATGCAACCAAATCAAGCGAGCACATCGGGAATGCTGGTACTTACATGTAATCGTTGTGGCATACATCATTTGATCGCTCAATGTCCACATAATCCTAATGCACCCAAGATTACGCCATTGAATTTGGTTGAGGTCACCAACCAAGCACGAAGAACCACACCCGTTGTACCCGTGAATGTAGTTACACGGTCAATGCTTCAAAATCAAAACTACATTCTTGAAGAGAGGGATACTGCATCAATCGCTCAGGCAAAGAAAAAGAAAACACGGCGAAAGAGATCGCTTAATGCCACGAGCTCCAAGCCCCCCAGTTCAAAGACTAACATAGGGACAGGAGACGACCCCGTGTATATGAATGATCCTAAAGATGATTCTGATTCAATAGAAACCATGGGGACCAAAGCCACTACCTTAAGGGAGGAACCCACTCGGGAGCTCAATGAAGGAGAATCAAGCGAGTACAAAAATAAGGGGAAACAGAAGGAAACTTCCTCGGCCCCACAACCAAGTCAGTTAATGCCCTCTCGACCACCCAAACTGACTGAGACTCCCCAAGACAAGCCACGTGGGCCAAAAACCCTCAAGAAAAAGATTGGAACTTACCCAAACCCAGTTGAGGAGATTGAACAAGTGCAACACTTAAGGGGTTTGGTGGAAGAAACACAAAGAGAACTGGAGCCAAACCCGAGAAAAATCAAAATTCCAGACACAGTGTTTCCTACGCAAGTTCAGCCTCACAGGAACCATAAACCGTTAGCTATACCGAGTATCATTCGAGAAGAAAGTGAGGATAGAACATCAGGAAGTGGGCAAACACCCTTTTTGCTTGAAAGAATGTTTAGTGAGGGAATGCCTGACCCCATCGAAGAGGAAGTCGAAGAGGAAGTGATTCCATCTTCACCAGTCCCTAGTCAAGGGGCGATGTCTCGAAAAGTACCGTTGAATGTGTCTAAGCTAATGGATTTCATGTCCTCTGAGATCAGAACCACGATCATATCCAAATTATACGGAGATCATGAGCTATTCTTAGCTCTTCGGGCATTTCTCAATGGAGAACTAAAGGCGGGGCTACCACAATTTGCAAATATGGATAGACCCGACACGCTTCAAGATGAAGGGGAGCATTGGGATCTACAACCCAACTTTGATGAAGATTCGGTCGTGGAAATACCTGTGAACAAGTTGGGACAGTACTTTGAAGGTGACGAATCTAATGCCACCCTCCCCATTACTACCAAGGGATTAACTCTAAAGGGAATCCTTGATGGTGGTGCTGGAGTGAGCATTGTGACTAAAAACTGTTGGGAATCTATGGGAAGGCCTCACCTCGAAGTCATAAACATAGTGGTTAAGGTTCCAAGACGCATCACTCTTTGTGAAGGGTTGCGATGAATGCCAACGATATAAGAAACCCCAGAGGAAAGATCAGATGCCCCTACATCCAATCAAAGTAAACCAACCATTTGAAAAGTGGGGTTTAGACTTTGTAGGTCCAATTAGCCCAGCGGCCCGAAACACACAATCTCGCTATATTATTGTGGCCACTGACTATATGACCAAATGGGCTAAAGCGAAAGCGACACGTAAGGCGGAGACGCGGTGTAATTGCTTCTCAAGGAGTTGTAGAGATTTGAGATCTCAAGGGTTATGAGGTCAACAATTGGAAAGCAGTTGCGGTTCACTAGGTAATCTCTTATTGGATGTGTTTCAAGGAGGGTTAGGGTGAGTCTTAACAGTCATAGGGGTGATAATAGAGAGGTGATTGATGATGAGGTTCCCTTGGTGTGAGGATTTTCTTTTGTTGGTGATGTTCATCAAGGATTTTTGTTTGTAGTAAAATTTGCATCCTTGGTTTGTTTTTTAGACAGCATTGGTTTGACCATTGATGCCACTTTTGGAGATTGAGAATTGTTTCTAGGAGTGTCTGGCTATTGTTAATGAGGTTTGGTGCTTTAGATCTTGTTGCTTCGCTAGTAGTGAGACTTGTAGAAGAGGTTCTTTAGACATAGTGGCTATATTCTGGGTGGCATTTCCTTCTTCAAAATATATGGCCTTTACACCAAGTTTTGAAGAAACATAATGGTCACCTACATGGAGATCTATGGTTTGAGAGCTTTGAATATTTAGATTTTGGGTGAGGTCCATTTTGGGGAATATGGTTATTTTAGAGAGTTCATCACAAAGGATCTTTGATGGAGAGGGTGGGTCTTTACCAAGAGTGGTTTCTCATGTAGAGGTTAATTTTTGCTTCTCACAACAAGGTCATAGAGAGTGCTAAGTGTTATTTCATACAGAATGGCACCACCACTCCTTTGTTAGAAATCTTCATGATGGCACATGTTCAGTTGATGAAGTTCGATATAGTTTGCATTAAGGTAGCCCGATCCCTCCCTAGGATAAAATCTGCTTCTAGCACATAGTCTAGCACACAAATCTTACATTTCAAGGGGCTAGACTCCACATAAATTGTGCATTCAAAAGATCCTAGACATGGCATGCCTTGAGTGTCAATCCACAAGATTCATTCATGAACTTGCAAGCTTGGCTTGCCTAGACAATGCCATAGCTCATATCTTATGAGATTGTGTTGCCTGTGAGGATAGATTTACAATTGGATGGTTTGGACTCCCAACCTCGTTTCAAAGCTAATTTATATTCTAGGAATCCATTTAAGTGGTTCAAGATCTTCCAACTATTTTGACTCTGATAAGATGAGTTGAGACTCTACATTTTCACTTTTAGGTAAGGGCTCATCTGATCACTCCTAAGAGTAATGCAAAAGATTTTTCATGGGTCTCCAAGAAGATGGTTTGATTTGTTTTATCAATAGAGTACCAAGTATTGACTAACCAATCACCACCAAGGACAACCTTTTCTAGTTCCTCAAGGGTAACTAGAAATTCACATTCAATGCTACCATCTTGGATAAGAATTGTATGTGGAAATAACC
This sequence comes from Cibotium barometz, assembly GCF_041138505.1. Taxonomy (NCBI): domain Eukaryota; kingdom Viridiplantae; phylum Streptophyta; class Polypodiopsida; order Cyatheales; family Cibotiaceae; genus Cibotium; species Cibotium barometz. The sequence goes on along the minus strand of NC_141055.1, from coordinate 20,303,749 downwards.
CCAGACTTTGAGCTCTTGGCCTTCAGCATCTAGTTCATTCATTTGTCTAAGAGTCGGAATATGCCCAAATTCTTCTGAAAATGGTGCTTTGAGTAGCATTGAGGCTAATCACTGCTTGTTTTCATTGAATGTTTTTTCCCACTTGAGAATCTAGCCAAATGTTAATTCGATCCTCAAGAGGTAGCATAGATGTTTCAGTGGATGATTCCCATTCCCTGTTAGATTTATTCATTTGATCTTTAGTTCTCAACTTATATTCTCCTAAAGCACTTTCAAGTCTATATTTATGCATCGAGGGTTGATCAAGGGTTTGAAAGTCATTGTCAAGGTCCACAAAGATGTAGTCAGTTGTTTACCCCTTTCCGTTATTTGTGTTAAGATATGTGTCTCATTTGCATGGAAAATTTTGGTTTCATTTTCTTTTAACTTATCATTGCAAAACAAGCCAATGACATTATTCTTCCTTCGTACAACACATCGACTTCTCTCTAGTCACCGTGTCTCGAAGATTGGGTTTTATTTGGCAAATTTGGCTCATTTTGAAAGGGAATTTGAAAATGCTCTGGTTGGTCGCATTTCTCTTCTATGAAAATTTGGGAAGTCGATGGGGAGGAGTCAGGGGTGACTTGATGCACCATTCAACCATTCTTACCATGCTCTCCCATGTTTTATGCTTGGAATTATCAATTGAAGTCAATTCTTCTTCATTTGGCTGGGAAGGTTCACATGCTTCTAACCCCTTTTTTTCCCATGTGGTGGCACATGACAAAGGTTTGTTTTGAGTTTGCGTTTATGTCCCTCCATAAAGCACTTGCATTGCACTCTTTTTATTAGCTAGCAAAACTTGTGTTTTGCTACCTTCATGAATAGTTTCACATGCAAGTTTTGATGTTTCTTCTTGGATGGTGGATGTTCTTGCATTTTGAGTTTACTTGAGTCTCTTTGGTGAGATTGTTTTCTCCTCACACGATTAACTCAGGGCAAGTCACAACTTTGAAACCTAGGTGAAAATGAAGAAGCCAGAGTCGACACACATTAGCCAAAGTTAAAAGTGTGCATGCGGGAACCATTAAAGCTTTTGGATGTTTGAAAGTTAATGTTTCCTCCAAAAATAACCCTTGGCTGTGTAAGGTTTTTGTCATGCCTGAAGGTGCCTTAGAAGAAGAAATGTTGCTCGGACGAAGTTGGATCTCAACTATGAGTTGCAACTAAACCTAGGGGTGTCATGTGCCTGGAAATGACAGAATCACATGCCTTTTAGAAATTACATCATTACAGAGTAATCACAGCCGTGATCATGACCATGGATGACATGATCACACCAACCATTGCCATGATCATAGCATGCATGCTAAGACCAATTAAATGGTGCCACGTGTTATATGCATTAATCCTCCAGCCGATCATGATCCCCCTGGCCATAAATAGATGATTTCTTCTATTCATTCCATTATTTTCCATCATTTTTAAAACTCTTCATCATCGTCTTTGAGCTCTTACTCCTGCACCTGCATCATCTACCTACACGTCTCCTCCACTAGCACCACTCACACTAGGTAGGAATCATGGCCCCATCTTCATCTCTTTATTTCTTATTTTGCATCTTCCCAACTAGTAAGGCATGCATAAACAAATAGAGTCAGTGAATATTATCAACTTCTGTGTACTCTTAATCTTCCAAACTTAATCCTGTTTCAAAGGCCCACACACAAATACATGTCTATTCACTCTCTCCACTTCTCTCCAATACCCATAAGACATAGGTCCATCCCACCATGATTTTGCAATCTACATAATCACGGTCCCCAAAAACTATGACTGCATAGTCACATCAAATCACACATCACATAACTAACAATTAACCCTTCCCACCGAAACATTCGAGTTGCGAATGGCATGAATTCATGGTGGTTAAACACATCCCATAACTATCATGATTCTACAGTCTATTGAATCATGGCATGTGATTGCCACATCGCCAATCATGCCAAAAAAATCATAGTGCCATGTCACCATTCACCATGCTACATCACCAATCATGTCAAAAAAACTCACAGTACCACATCACCATTTATAGTGCCATATCACTAATCATGCCACCCAATCAGGATGTGATTACCATGTCATCTCTGCACAAAATTATGCCATTTAATTCTTCATGCACACACGCCAACCTTCACTCTCAAGCCTTCTCTCATGTAATGTTGCTGTTAATGATTAAAATCATAAAGGTTATCATGCCGTGATTTTGCAGTTTGCTAAATCACAGCCCCCGTGACTAGAAAAACAAAGAGTTGCATCTCAATCCAAAATCCTCACCCAATTTTGTGCTAACACATCATTCTATCATCTAGCCCTAACAAGGACCATGATGCTCCTACCAGTCAGTTGACTGTGCAAGGTATTATTTTTTCTCTATTTCAACATCATGGCAAGGAGACCCACTTTACGAGAAATCAGGATCACCCACTTCCTCAGGCAGTGATAGGTCTCCTAAGAAGAGGTCCAAAGGGAAGGTCAAAAGCAGGTACATCAGAAAGGGAGATATCTTGGCCTCGGGGGGTTCACTTTAAAATATGTAAGTATATCACATGAGTTCAAATGAAGGGGTTTTTTAATTCAAAATTTCAAGGTAAATTTACAAAAGAGGGTTTTTAAATCGATTTTAAAAAAATGTAAGATCGTAAAGAAAAAGGGGGTCATTTTATGCATGAAAAATTCACACAGTTAAGGGGTTTTTTGAATAGCCCTTGAAATCATGTGATACATAGGGTTTCTTAGTAGTGAACCCCTTGAAATTTTGGACCCCTTGAAATTTTGGACCCCTTATGGATTAGTGTCATATCATAATCCTCAACCACATAGAGACAATGGACAACAAGAAAGTGTACTTCCAGTATCATTTACCCAGCTGCATGTAGTTGGTAAACGACATGGAAGTTAAGGATACATTGGAGTAGTCAGGGCTTGGGAACCCCTTGAAATTTCTTAGTAGTGAACCCCTTGAAATTTTGGACCCCTTATGGATTAGTGTCATATCATAATCCTCAACCACATAGAGACAATGGACAACAAGAAAGTGTACTTCCAGTATCATTTACCCAGCTGCATGTAGTTGGTAAACGACATGGAAGTTAAGGATACATTGGAGTAGTCAGGGCTTGGGAACTTGGCTACGGTGGTGGTCGGCTATCCAAATTAGGGTGAAAACTAAATTATGTGTTGAATTTCTCGCCTCTTACCATTAAGGCACCAAAAGAGATGTAGGTACAGGAGCAAATGGATCCAAGAAGCCAATTTTGATCACAAAGAAGCTTATTCGGGATGCACACCACCTACCCCATCAGACTAAGGCCCACTCCCTTTTCCAAAAAGCTAGATTTCTTGTACATCTACCCACCAACAAAGGTCAACAACAATGGAGCGGAGTTCATTACCCTAAAGGATCCCAAGTTGGAGAAGGCCTATGTGTAGGGTTTCCTCCATGATAATACAGGTGAAGCCGAATGGATATGCACAAAGTACATCGCCTGCATAGGGGTGAATAGGATGATTAAGTGGGCATGCTCCATCCAGATTTCACCCACTACCTCACAAAGCATGGAAACAAGGTGGTGAACCTGTATTTCTTGACATAGTTTCTAAGGCATGGTAATGGGGCTCCGCTGCTACTGCTGGAAGCTCCACGTGTAGAACTCGAGGTGATCCCCCTAGAACAAGAAGTCATACAAAGAGAGCTAGTGGAGGGATCAACAATCCTACTAGCTACAAGGAAGTTGGTGGCACAGATTGGTTTAAACTCTCCAAAATAGGCCCCAAAGAAGAGAGTTAAGAAGACGCCTGGACGGCCCCTTTTTGCTTCCCTAACTACATCCACTCATGCTAAAGGCCATTAGAGCACCGCAGAAAAAGCCCCACGCTCCCCACCACCATCTTCTCCAATCCAAGAACCTACTATTCTAGAAGTGCATGAACAAAGCATGCCACTCTAAGAGCCTATCTCGTAAGCCCAAAGTCAATCAACCAACATGTCTCTACAACCAGCATTCCCTTTGTCCCTCCTCATCATGATTTGGCATATCGGTTTGAACTTGAAGATTTGATCACCCGAGTCCAAACTTGTGCCTCCCTTGAACCCTCTTATTCCAAGAAACATGCATGAGAGAGCATCCCAATTAATTCCAAGGAAGAGATGACACTCTAAGAGCCTGTCTCGTAAGCCCAAAGTCAATCAACCAACATGTCTCTACCACCCCACAAAATTCCCTTTGTCCCTCCTCATCATGATTTGGCATATCGGGTTGAACTTGAAGATTTGATCACCTGAGTCCAAACTTGTGCCTCCCTTGAACCCTACTATTCCAAGAAACATGCATGAGAGAGCATCCCAATTAATTCCAAGGAAGAGATGACAGCAAAGCGCCAAAAGCAGGAAGCCTCATAGAGATGACAGCCAAGAGATGACAGCCAAGTGCCAAAGGTAGGAAGCCTCACAGAGGGGGGAAAGAGCTATGGAGGGGAAGCTCAAAGTCAACCATATTTCCTTGTATTTCTCACAAGGGAGAAAAATATTGCTACCTACAAGAGATTGAGAAAGTGAGCAAGCAAGGAACAACTCAAAGGAAACATCACACACAATTCACTCACATGCATGAAAGCTATTACCTCAAGAGAGCATAAGATAACTCAATTATGATAATGTTAGCATTGTTGCCCAAAACTAAAAAAATGATCCTAGGCTATATATATATATATATATATATATATATATATAGTGATCTCAATAGCCGTTGTTACACATAAGCTTGTAAGCTTAGTTAGATCCCAACAAGTATCTTGTAAGCTTGTAAGCTTGGCTAGCTATTGTTACACATAAGCTTGTAATCTTGTCTATATCCCAAATACCATTATAATTAAGCACTTCGCTTGGATATAAAAGATGAGAAATATGAAGGTGCAAGGTCATGTTAACCAATGTGGTTAACATAACCCCTCCCTAAATGAGATTCCATCCTTATAATTCTAGCCTAATGGTGAAAAATCTATTGTGTGGCTATCTTGTCAAGGAAAGATCTCATATGGCACCATGTTATAGGCTACACCATCCCCTCTCCTAGTGTAATGAACAATTCTTAACTTATCATGTGGGGAACAAACCTGTCAGTATCTAAGATCATATCTTGGTAGACTCCAAGCTTTTCTAGTGGTAGCTATCCCTCACCACTCTCATGCCTCCTCCTCAAGTTATCATTAGATGGTTTCATAAGTTCTATAGGCTCCTCCCCCTCATTAAAGTTATAAGAGTGAATTAGTACCCATCACCAAGATCTGTGAAGTTAAGCATAATGGGGTGTAATGGGTAGATATAAGTGGAACGAGCCTTGTTAAGTTGTGAATATAGCCATGATAATGGTTGGATCAGCATAGCAAGTATTATTTTACTGTATAAGCACTAGATCCCCCTGGGTTAGTTCCTCACTTAAGTCAATATTATATTGGCATTAAAATAGGGTTAGGGAAGCAAAAAAGAGGAAAAAGGCTCCTAGTGTCTAAAATGGATTCCCCTGAAACAGAAATTCAAAATGAACTTTCCAAGGTGCATTTGGAATTAAATGAAAATGTGTATAAAGGACCTTAGCCTAAGGGTCTACATTTTCAGAAATTTTTAGATTATGGTTCATTTAAGGTTCCTATGGGCCAATAGGATTAATCCAAGTGTTGGGATGAGATAAATCTAAAGAATAAAAGAAAATACCCAAACATGAGTAAATGCTCACATAAGATGAAGAGTTGACTGAGTACAAGGTTTATTAGTTAAAAATTAAGAGATATTACTTAAAAAAATGAGATATTTTAGAATAATGATGCATTTTTGACACCTTGGTAAGGAGAGGGGGACTCTTGAGGTAGGTGCCTATTTCACACATGTGTAAGGGTTTTTAATTCAAAAAAATTGTGATATTTTTATCTCTCCTCTCTCTTGGATCAAACCAAATAAAAAAGGGAGCCAAACTGGTCCAAATCTTGTCCAAATTGAGTCAAACTGAACTTGGAAAATTCTAGAACCCAGTTGGACTTGGTTAGTGGCCTCCCTCACCTATAAATAGATCCTTAGTCTTTTGTAAAAAAATTTGTGAGCTATACCATGCCAGTATTACATTAAAATAATGATATTTTCTATTATCCCTTAAAAATCCTCTACTTTTGGAGAGCTTGGAGCTTCTCTCTCTCTCTTCAACAACTCTTGGAGCTTTCTTCTCAACTCAATAAACCAATTGATTGGTTGGGGGCTTCACTTCTAGTTCAAGAAGTAAGCCAAACCTAGAGGTAAGAAGGAATTTCATGGTTTTTGTTAATATTCTCAAATGATTTCACTTCTCAACCCCTCTCAAGCTTGAGAAGTTTCTAATTAGTTGTTTTTAATGCAAATCAAGCTTTCTCCAAGAACTTTAATGATTAATCACAAAAAAGTAAATCTTTATGCTTATTTTAAATCCTTTTTATGTATATCTCTCTCTCTCCCAAAAGAATAGTCATTCCTATGGCTAATTCTGTAGAAAAAGAATGCTTCTCATTGAAAAATTCTTAATTCAAAACCAAACTCTAAGCTTGTTGAGCTAGAGGTTAAGAAAATAGTATTTTTATGCTTTTATGTTAAAATTATGATAAATTTATGATTTAATTCCATAATTTGGATTTAAGTTTAAGGATAGTTCTTCTATCATAATTGTATTACAAAGTTTTATTCTTTTCTAGAAAAATTAAAAATTATCTTTAATAGCAGCAAAGCTATGGCAAAATTATTAAAAATTATTACATATCTTATTTTTATGCATAATGCTTAAAGAGGACTTCCTACCATATTCTAGGATTGGACATCCTATGCAAAAAGAATGATTTTCATCATATTCATGAGAAATTTATTTTTTTATAATTATGCTTAATTAATTGATTAAGAGAACAGAGTAATTTTTGGTAAATTTATTTTTATGCAAAAAGAGGAATTCCCATGATATTTGAGAATCAAGTAATTAAATGGAAAAAGAAGAAATTTTGATAAATTTATTTTTATATGAAAAGAGGAATTTCCATGATAATTGAGATCCAAGAAATTAAATGGTAAAAGAGAAATTTTTAGCATAATTAAAATTATGAGTATTTATCAAAAGTGGAATTTTGAGCATTATTAATTTTATTAGGAAATATGGATAGAATTGATTTTTGTAAATACCATGAATCTTTTACTCAAAAGAAGAATATTGAATATATTTCACTTGAGAAATTTGAGAAAGAATATGAAAATATCCATCGAGAAAAAGTACCTTTAACTAGGCCAAGCAATTGGCAGAAATTTAGAAAAGTCCCATCATCGGTATCGAAAGTAGAAAATGTTACTAAATATGAATAGATGTGATAAGATATGAATACGATATGATAAGATGTGAGCGGATGTAATAAGATGTGAATGTAATATGATGTAAATGGATGTGGATGTGGATGTGATGAGATGTGGGTGGGATGTGATAAGATGTGAGTGGATGTAATAAGATGTGAATGCGATGTGATAGGATGTGATAAGATGTGAGTGGATGTAATAAGATGTGGGTGGGATGTGATAAGATGTGAGTGGATGTAACAAGATGTGAATGCGATGTGATAGGATGTGATAAGATGTGAGTGGATGTAATAAGATGTGAATGTAATATGATGTAAATGGATGTGGATGTGGATGTGATGAGATGTGGGTGGGATGTGATGTGGTGTAAATGGACGTGGATGTGGATGTGAAGAGATGTGGATGTGATGTAAATGGATGTGGATGTGGATGTGAAGAGATGTGGATGTGATGCGATGATGTGATGTGAATGTGAATGTGATGAGATGAGATTGAGATGTGATGATATGTGAAAGGATGTGATGTGATGTAAATGGATGTGGATGTGAATGTGATGAGATGGGATTGAGATGTGAAAGGATGTGATGTGATGTAAATGGATGTGGATGTGAATGTGATGAGATGAGATTGAGATGTGATGATATGTGAAAGGATGTGATGTGATGTAAATGGATGTGGATGTGGATGTGAAGAGATGTGGATGGGATGTGATGTGATGTAAATGGATGTGGATTTGGATGTGATGAGATGTGGATCTGAATTCATAATATAAATGAATGTGACGTAATGTGAATGGATAGATGAGATGTAAGGTGGATGAATGTGATGTGATGTGGATCTAGGTAGATGTGAATGGATGAGATGTGATGTGAATGGATGTGATGTAATGTGATGTGGATATGGGTAGATGTGATTGGATGAGATGTGATGAGGATAGATATGGATAGATGTGATGAGATGTAATATGAAGTGATTGGATGAGAATGGATGAAGACGATGGGAATACATATGACTGAGTGGAATAAGTAATGTGAATTGATGTAGAAGAATGTGGAATAAGTAATGTGAATTGATGTGATAGATATGGGTAGATATGATTGGATGAGAATGGATGAAGACGATGGGAATACATATGACTGAGTGGAATAAGTAATGTGAATTGATGTAGAAGAATGTGGAATAATGAGAAATGACGTGGAACGATGTGGAAAGATGAGAGTTTGTTAGAAACTGTATTTATGACCTGTTTTTAAATGACTGCTTTATGTCAAGAATGCTGGGAAAGCATTTTGACCATCTTGTGAATGAGGTCGTGGGGTGGAGACCTAATTGATAAAGTTGGAATAGCTGACAGAGAGTCAACGGAGGACATCTCGCGTAGCAAGGTCGACCGAGGTCTTGACCAGCCTCCTCGGTTCGATTTAAATGGTGAGCTTCTAGTACGGTGGATGAGGGACTAAGGAAGCGGCCTATGAGTAAAGTGCTAGGTGACCTCCGAAGGAGCCTAGAGGGTGCTGACCATACGGTGCTCGGGGTCTGGGTCGTCGAAGATACCCACGCGTGCGTCGAAAAAAATGGAACAAGGTATTAGAGTTGTTTTCTGAACTCAGGCATGGATCTGGTTGATTGTCCTTTTGCTGGTCCTCCAACAACAAATGAGTCCATGGCTCTTTTATATGGATTTGTTGGTTGATCTTGCTGATCTTCAATGGAGAGTCCATCTGGATTTTCTTATGTGATTATATTACCGAGTACTATGAGCTAGGAACTATTGAAAAGGCCCTTGAGTGAACAGGTGGTGAGCGTTCTGGTTGCCAATGATGCCATAGGTACACCGATGAAAAAATGATTGGAAATTAGAATTCAACTAGATATTTTGGAGGATTATGATCAGTGATACTATGGTTTCATTAAAAGATTGTTTTAAAGATAGCTGAATCTATGAAATAGTTAATTTCATATTAGGGGTGTAAGTGGTGTGACTATCTTGAAGTTTGCTTGAAGCGCCCGCTAGGGGGCCCGGGAACTCTTTTCCCTGGTACCCGGGGCAAAAACGTAACCAAATTCCTAAATGGATCCTATCACTATAGTGGTTGGCTATGTTGAAATGTCAAGCTCGTATACAGCTGGAGAATAGCACATGGGTGCTGACAGAGTGACAGTATGGTAGATAGATATCGTGTGGTGTGTTTATGACCGCGTCCAGCTGGTCATGTGTGGTGTGGACATTACATTAGGTTTACTTTGTAGTGTGGACATAACACTATGTTGTGTTCCCCTTTGTGTGTGTGAGAGAGATGGTGACTATGGCTTCTCTCCTTCTTTATGATTGATGGATATGGATTAGGGTTTGCTTCTCTTGTGTGTGTTTCATCCTGCTTCTGTTTTTTATCATGGTATCAGAGCCAAGAGCTCATTAGCTGTGTTGTGAGAGTGAGTGAGTGAAGAGGGAAGAAGAAGAAAAAAGCTGTGAAGGGAGCCATTGGAGCTTGGAGCAAAGGAGAAGCTGTGGAGCACACATCGGCATCAGATCTGAGAGCTAAGGACCATTGGTGAGTGTAGCAAGACCCCCTCTGCGGATTGCAGGTATTAAGAGCAAGTGTAAGAGAAGATTAAAGGTGCAAAAGCAAGCAGAAAATTTCTGGTTTTGAAGCTTTCATGGAAAGCTTGTGAAGGAATGTATTTTGTCAAATGTATTGGGGCAAATACAAAGGAAACACAGAGGCTCTCATGTATTGTGAATGAACACGTGTATTAGCAACTTTGGGGCAAATCATTGCATGGAAAATTGATGCTTTACAGGCAATTTGTGAAGAAAAAAACTCTGGTTTTTTGGACCCTACAAAAACAGAGAACATATGCTCGGTGGAGGATGGAATGCGGAAGATTGAAGCAAAATTGAGCCAAACCCTTCATACCCATGATGCATTAGGTCATTGCTAAGAAGTTTATCAACTCATTGGTGATTTCCCCTCTCTCCTAGAGCTCCAGGAGCAAGCGGCGTGTTTTCTAGCAGATTTTGGACAGTTTTCATCATCTACATTCATATTTGATCATTACAAGGTCTTTACAAGAGGTTGAAGTCACTTGGAGCTTAGAAAATACTTGTTTGGAGCTGACATTAACATTTGGGAAGCTTACTTGAAGGATTTGGAGCTCATTCAACTCAATAACCAGTCATTAGCAAAAGTACAGAACTGTGTTGCAGAAACGGAGCTTCACTAATGCAAGCATTAATCTCTACCTGTTGAGAATTGGACTAATTCCTTTGGTACAAGCAAGGAGAAAGGTGTTGCTAAACTTTTGATTCAAAAAGTTTTGAATTTGGATAAGATTTGAAGGAGATAGAGCACTTTTAGTGAGAGGTGGTACCTGACAGATGCAGAAAAAAGCAAACCAGGGAGCTACAAAAATTGGTGGTTCTCATTCATCTTGAAGAATTTGATCAAACCCTTCTAGGATATGTTGGATCAATGTGTTCGGAAGCCAATGCAAGTTGAATCATTGAATTTGGACAAGATTTGAAGGATTTAGAGCATAATCTTGACTGGTTATTGGCGAGAAATTACTGGCGAGAAAAAAAACCAGAAATTTTTTTGTGAAGGAGTATCATTTGGTTTCAACTTTGATCGAGTGTACATTGTTGGTGAATCATTGTGGGATGTTAATGCACACAATTTGCAAGCATTTGATGTGATTTTGAGAGATTTGAAGCTTTACAGGTCCGGCATACAACTTGTCAAAGGGGTATATCTACTATATCTTTGCAACAATGGGAGATGGTCCGATACAGATTGTTGGAGAGAAGCTTGACCGCACTAACTTTCAAGTGTGGAAGTTTCGAATGAAGAGTTTTTTGAAAGGCAAAGGTTTATGGAGTCTCGTCTCGGAGGAAGACCCGGAGCCATACCTACCTCCTCAACCAAATAATGCTCAGTTATACTGGCTCACAAGCAATGGGTAGAGCGGTCTTCGAAGGTGTTGCATTATTTTTCCATATGTGTAACAGATGCCTTGCTTATTCACATCCAAGATGCAGATACACCGAAAGAAGCATGGGGTATATTGTGCCGAATGTATGAGACAGACACTGGTGCAAGGAAGATTCAACTAAAGCAACAGATTCACAGTGTAACACGAAGGAATCAGAGTATACATGAGTATGTTCAGGAAATCAAGGGTTATGCAGATTCCTTGTCATCAATCCATGCCCCAATGGATGATGATGATTTGGTTGCTCTCACATTGCGTGGTTTAGGCAAAGAATACAAATCTTTTGACACTTCCATCTCAGTAAGGTTGGGAGGAATGCCAGACTTTAATGAGCTTGTGTCATTGCTCATTGTGGAAGAATTGAAGCTTGGTCTTGGTGGTATGAGTCTTACAGGTGGTGCATCCTCGTCAAGCAATGATGAGCATGCAAGGAATCAGGCTTTTTACTCATCTAGAGGCTTTCGAGGCAGGGGGAGATTTACCTCTCGAGGCCGTGGAGGACATGGTTGGAATGACAGGTCTACTCAACCACAATCAAATCAGAATTTTCAGAATTCCCAGTCATCATTTGGATCACGTGGAGGTCGTGGATTTCAATCCCATAGGGGGAGATTTGGAACAGGTGCTCGTGGTAGAGGACGATGGCAAGGTCTTCAACAAAATTTGAATGGGATTGAATGTCACTATTGTGGCAAACTTGGACATATGGCAAAAGATTGTTACAAAAAGCAGAATGATGTGAGGAATGGAAGACCACAACATGGAAATTATGCATCTACTAGCAACAATGGTGGGAGTTCAAATCATCTTTTTGCAATGAAGCACGTTATGGGGACAATGGATTCTCAGAATGCAGGAGATGAGTCATGGTATATGGATTCAGGTGCCTCAAACCACATGACATGTCATGGGGAGTGGTTTGAGAAGATGCAACCATTGGATACAAATGGTTATGTGGTCACAGGAGATGATACTCAGCATCTTATAACACATGTTGGCAGTGTGCCTTTGAGGATGCATGATGGAAATGTGAAGAATATGTCAGAAGTGTTATATGTACCATCCATCACAAAGAATTTGGCATCAGTAGGCCAAATGGTTGAGCAGGGACTACAAGTAAGATTCAATGAGAATGGCTGTTTTGTGGAAGACTTTAAGCATGGCTGTAGATTGATTGCCAAGGGCAAGAAGGAAGGAAGGTTGTTCAAATTGGATGCAGGCATACCAGAATTGAGCTCAGCCATGTTTTCAAAGAGCAATGGGATTGTGCAGGACATTGACATGTGGCACAAGAGGATTGGTCATGTCAATATACAGAGATTAAAGAACATGCAAACAAGAGGCATTGTCAGTGGATTGCCTCGATTCAAATATGATGGACATATGCATGTTTGTGAAGCCTGTCAGTTTGGAAAGCAGGCAAGGTTGAGGTTTCCTAGAGAAGGAAATATGAGTAACAGGCCACTTGAGATAGTACACAGTGATGTATGGGGCCCTGCACAAAATCCATCTATCAAAGGAAGTCTATACTATGTGACATTTATAGATGACTTCATCAGGATGACATGGATATACTTTTTGAAAGAGAAGAGTGAAGTGCTGGAAAAGTTCATGGATTTCAAAGCTCTTGTAGAAAAGCAATATGGTTGTTGGATTAAATGTTTGAGAACAGGTGGAGGTGGTGAATACACCTCAAAAGCTTTTGAGCATTTCTTGCGGAAGCATGGGATAAGAAGACAGTTGACATGCAGGTATACACCTCAGCAAAATGGTGTGGCTGAGAGAAAGAATCGAGTCATATGTGAAGTGGCAAGGGCAATGCTCAATGAAAAGAGCATGCCAGACTACTATTGGGCAGAAGCATGTGCTACTGCAGTGTATATCCTGAACAAAACACCTACAGCAGCCATTCATGGAAGCACGCCAGAGATGCGGCTTACAGGTTACAGGCCAGACATTGGACATCTCAAAGTCTTTGGATGTGTAGCTTATGTCCATGTGCCTGATGAAAGAAGACGGAAGTTGGATCCTAAGGCAGAGAAATGTGTATTTGTTGGATATGCAGGATCGAAAGGCCTACAAATGTTATAACCCTCAAACTAGACAAGTAGTCATCTCACGAGATGTGGTGTTTGATGAGCTTGCTAGTTGGTACAAAGCAAAAGATGAGGGAGTTATTGACTCACTTGAGGCAGATGTGTCTGTGAACTTGCCATCACAAGCAAGTTCTAGTTCTACTATTATGTTTGGGCCAGCACAGCAGAAGCTGAGAGTAGCAGTGTACATCCATGGTCAGGACGTTTGAGGCATGAGAGTGTGAGCACTGGGAGTAGTGCTATGGATAAAGGCAAGAAGAAAGTCGAAGGAATTGGGATCACATGTTATGAGTCATCTAGTTCTGAGAGTTTGGATGAGGAGCTCGGCATACCTGTTTTACGCTGGTGCTAGGCAAGACAGATATGTGCCACCACATGCTCGTGTTACAGGTGTACAGAGTGACCCGCACGCATTGCGGAGATCCCAGAGAGTCAGATATCCAGTTGAAAGATTGACATATAGAGATTTTGCTATGCACTATGCATACATGACATCTATGGTAAAGCATGTGGAACCTACATGCTATACAGAGGCTATTGGAGAGCATGTATGGGAGAAAGCCATGGATGAAGAGATGGATGCTTTGGACAAAAATGATACATGGGAATTGGCTGAGTTACCTCAAGGAAAGAATGCAATTGGTTGCAAATGGGTGTATAAGGTAAAGTGCAAGTCAGATGGCAGCCTAGAGAGACATAAGGCAAGGCTGGTCGCTAAAGGATATGCACAAACTTATGGTCTTGATTATGATGAAACTTTCAGCCCAGTGGCTAAGATGGCTACAGTGAGGTCTATCATTGCACTAGCAGCACAAAAAGGTTGGGCTTTACATCAAATGGATGTAAAAAATGCTTTCTTGAATGGTGAACTACAAGAAGAGGTGTACATGGAACAGCCAGAAGGATATGTACATCCAAAATATCCGACTTTTGTTTGCAGGTTAAAGAAAGCAATCTATGGTTTGAAGCAAGCACCTCGTGCTCGGAGTGACAAGATCAGCAGATATCTTGTCAGTATTGGATTTGTGGTTGGAAATGCAGACTCTTCACTTTATGTGAAGAAGACACATGATGGTATCGTGATGATAGTCATTTATGTTGATGATTTGATTATCACAGGTGATTGTAGGAAAGGCATTGATGAGGTTAAGGCCTCCTTATGCAAAGAGTTTGATATGAAAGACCTTGGTGATTTAAGGTTCTTTCTTGGCATTGAGGTGATAAGAACAAGCAAAGGTATATGGCTGGTGCAAAGGCAATATGCACTTGACATGCTGGCAAAGTATGGTATGACAGCATGCAAACCAATGTTGACACCATTAGAGCAAAACATGAAGCTTAGGGCTGATTTGGATGATGAGCTTGATGATATCACCATGTACAGGAAAATGGTTGGTAGCCTTATCTACATGACTATTACGAGGCCAAATCTCAGTTATGCAGTTGGTTTGGTGAGTCAGTTTATGCAAAGTCCTCGTAAACCTCACTTGGATGCTATGAGACGGATTCTGAGATATGTCAAAACTACCGTGCATTATGGTCTTTTCTATGAGGCAGGAAAAGACATGCATGTCTATGGATATACAGATGCAGATTGGGCCGGTAGTGCATACGACAGGAGGTCTACCAGTGGCTATGTTTTCAGCCTTGGTAGTGGAGCTGTGAGTTGGAGCAGTAAAAAGCAACCTACAGTTGCTTTATCTACCACAGAGGCAGAGTATCGTGGAGCAGCCATAGCTGCATGTGAGGCTATGTGGTTGAAGAAGTTGCTAGATGATGTCAGGTTACAGAGTGATATGAGAGTTGTCATTCATTGTGACAACATGAGTAGTATTCAGCTTGCTAGCAACCCTGTTTATCATGCCAGGACCAAACATATTGAGGTCCACTATCATTTCATTAGAGAGAAGGTGCTAGATGGGCATGTTGATTTGACATATGTACAGACAGATGAGCAGGTTGCAGATATCTTTACCAAAGCACTTGGTAAGGATAAGTTCGAGTATTTCCGTACTAGATTGGGAGTCCTAGAGATGGACATGTCGAGCTTGAGGGGGAGTGTTGAAATGTCAAGCTCGTATACAGCTGGAGGATAGCACATGGGTGCTGACAGAGTGACAGTATGGTAGATAGAGATCGTGTGGTGTGTTTATGACCGCGTCCAGCTGGTCATGTGTGGTGTGGACATTACATTAGGTTTACTTTGTAGTGTGGACATAACACTATGTTGTGTTCCCCTTTGTGTGTGTGAGAGAGATGGTGACTATGGCTTCTCTCCTTCTTTATGATTGATGGATATGGATTAGGGTTTGCTTCTCTTGTGTGTGTTTCATCCTGCTTCTGTTTTTTATCAGGCTAACCCATGGGACTCGATGGGGTAAGGCTAGATTGATGGATCCCTAAAATGAGACTCAATTCTATTAAGTTATGATAGTTGAAGTAAATCCCACGGATAACCCTTGTTCTATGGAAAAGAATCAACGGATGTGTCTCTTGATGAGGAAAAATGTGTTGGACTCTATGATCTAAGTGCAAGTCTTTTCTCTGATCTGACCATGAGACTTACGAGTTCAGTCGGATGAATTTGGTTAGTGATGACCTTGACTACGTTAGAATAAAATTATCCTGAAGGAATCGCCTATGTCTGCTAGGCAAGGGAAGTTTTTTCGGGTTCGTTCGGTTCTGGAAGAATCAAGAGATTAGTCTCTGGTCTGGATATCCGTGGGCGAGGCCCCGAGTGAGAGGCTCTACCCTGCGCAAGAAGTGCTACTTTCGCTGCTAGCACCCCCTAATTCATTGCGCGGAGTTGGTATCTGTAATGTGGTGGTGGCCATGGGCTTATGGGCATGTTCATATGTCGCACAAGATCAATTTATACAAGTTTATCCATGATCTGCTCCTTGATTTGTGCCACCTCTCCTACATCTGGGGGGACACCTCATCCTTGATTCTCTCCATCTCTTTTGCTTGATTCTCTCCACCTCTTTACTTTTCCTAGAATATCTCCACACATCCTAGATCTTCTCATGCTACCCTTTATTCTCTCCCAGTAGATTCCATTCGTCCTTTTACTACTACTACTGTAAGGTTCCCCCCCTTTAAGTATGGGAGAAACACTTAAGATAGTCCGCTAAGTCTTATCTTGGGAAAAATTTCCTATTCATCGACACCTTGACCCTGTAGAGATTCAAGGATACGATTCATAGGTATGACCTAGCTCTATCCCGCAGGGGGAGCGTGATTTTCTAAACATCAAATCACCCATAGGGCAATTGATCAAAATTGGGCAACTACTAGACTTGATTTCTAGAGACAACGCTTTTTTCTTTATCTTATGCAAGGCACAGCCGCTGGCCTAGTCTTCTTGAATAGAGTTGCCCAAGAACCTAACTATCTAACGTAGGGCTTTCACTTAATTTGTTGGAAAGCTACCCGACTAATCGGGTCCACCCATCCGTAGGATGGTGCCGTCAGGGCATTCCATCCTCCCACTTTCCACCCTACTCACGCATCAATTTGTTTTCTAATTAATACTACCACACTGTTTGACATAAATAAACATATTCCTTAATTAGGGCCCTTCTTCACAAGGTTCGTTATAACAGCCTTCTTACACAATACAATCATACCAAAGACAAGATGCAATTATATAAAAAGTTTATACATGAATCCATTTCCATACAAGCCAATCCGGCTCTCTTATTCTTATTCTGCCGATGATCTAGAATTCGGCCTTCCAGCCTCTACATGCTGGGCAAAACCCTACGGGACCATACACCTCGTCGTCGGCCGCTGGCGAGGACTCAAGCCGGCCTGTCGCCCTCTCAGGCTCCATCGCTCGATCCTCCCGCCCCTCAGAGGGATGTCTGCACACTAGGGTGGGCTTATTTACTGCACTAGCCTGGGCCCTCAGAACTAGGCAGCCTCATAATCTCTCGCCTCAATCGGCGATCCTTATTCTCCCAAAGGTATGAGGGATACCTTGGGCCATTCCCGGGCTTTGCTAATGACGCCGCCCGGCTACACAAGCACGGAACGGGGTTAGCGTTGAAGCCAAAAAAAAACTTGAATTCCAAAGATAACAACTTCAATGAAATTTTCTAAGTATAGCATTCACAATTCATGAAGATAGCAATTTCAACGCAATTTATCGAAAACAACATCACATAATTCGTAATTTCATATAATTTTTATGTCCTCATTTTAAAAGAAAAAGACACCATCCATTAATACTAATTTAGGAAAAAATCTCTTCTTTTGAAAATTAACCGAGCTAACCTGGCCACCGTTTCCTTGAGGGACTTGAAAAGGGAGGACTGGAGCCGCACTGTGCGCATCTCCCTCCATCTCGTTGTTACGTGCACCTCTTGAGGTAATATTTTGCCGTCTTTGGGATGAGGCCATCCTAGGCATCGCCTTGTAGAGCTCGCTGCTACGATCGAAACGCTTCAGTCGGATCTAAATTCCGAGCTTGTTTGCTCACTGTATGAGCAAAAGAATATGGCGCACGAACCCTCGCTTGAGTCAAAAAAACCCTTACTAAAGTCTACGCAAATGGGGGGGGGGGAATTGTGAGATGTCCTTAAGCCCAAAGGCAAAAACGTGGAGAGGGCTGGGAGGGGTGGCTGCAAGCCTCTCTGTAAGTCTATTCACACGGGGGGGGGAGAAGAGTTAAGGACACTGGCCCATGGCAAGAGGAGGGTGGAGGAAAATTGGCTTATCTGAAAAGAGCCAAATGAGGGGGTGTGAGAGGGGTGGCTGCAAGGGCGGCTGTACTTGCAGCAAGTACGCTACGGCGGTACGGACGGCGGCACAACAGGGCATACGCTACACAGAAGTGCGTGCCGACTGAGGAGCACCCCGGGGGTTTACATAGCTGAGGGGTGAGGGTATGGGCGCTGCGCAAAGCAGGGACGAAAGGACGGTGTACCTTCAAAGGCTATGGATCAGTGGCCTGCATGGGTCTACGGGAAAGGTACGGTGCCGGTTGTCTGGGAAGGGAGTGGTACGCATGTACCTTATCCGGTCTGGCCACCTAAGGGTACGCGTGGACCATACAGTGGGCGGTCGTCCTTTGGTTCTTGGGTGGCCATTGTATGGGCGCCCTAGTAAGTGTGTACGGACCAAATTTTGGGGCGGGGTACCCAAATTTGGGACGCCCGCCTCGATTTGTGTGCCGGACCGCCCCGAGGGGCGAAAATTTTTTTTGTCCGGGAGGTTCTCCTGGTCGCAGGGGTTCAGACCGTTCGTCAATCGGACGTGCGGTCGTGCATTTATTAAGGTTTAAAGGTCGCTGTTTTTTAACTAAAATGATTAAAATTAGCGTATAGGCTTGATGCGGTGTCCGTTTTGGATACTGTAAAATCCTATATTAGGGTAAAATCGCGTGCAGATTCCAAATTTGGGCTCAGAATTTGAAGATTCTAAGTAGAAATGACTCAAATAATAAAATCATTGATATTTATACCATAAAAACTCATAATTACATGGACATTTCTTTATTAGTGAAGATGGGTACGTTACATCTACCCACTCATTTACAAACTCTCTTTTATAGCCTCTTGCTAAGGGCTTGTTCCCACACACATACCCATTCACTTGTATATTTCAACATGGACATGCTAGTTAAAGGGTATACTCAGCTCATTTCTAGTTGTATTTTTCAATTTCAAATTACCTTTTTTTAAAGTGCACTGTTTGGTGCCTTTCTTCTCACTCGACGTAAAAATCATTGTTACCACATTTAATTCTTATGTCACCCACGTCTTCTCCCTTGGATGGAGTTCTCCCACAACACACATTCTCCTTTTGTCTAATTCAAATCACTCTGCTGTGACAATGAGTGTGTTGTCTTTCTCCCATTAAACAGTCTCTACCTTACGTCACACTCTCTTTCCTATCTAACGAATTTTAAGTTGAGACCAGCGTGCTCCCTTTCTTACTCTAGGTCAAAGTAGTCTTGTCTTTGGGCCCATTTACACGCAGGTGGGGATTGCTTGTTTGGATGCAACCAAGGTGGGAAGAAGGTTTCGAGACTGCTAGCCCAGGGAAAAAGCTACTTTCTCATGTCAAACAAACTCTGAGTTACCACTGTGCGTCACATGCACATTGCTTTATCTTGTTCCCTCTCTCATCAAAATATGGAGAATAGAATTGATTTTTCGACAACAATGTTTGAAAAAGGTATCTATGTCATATGTACTATTAATAGCTCTAATGTTGCATTTGATTATAGATAGTAAACCTCATTTTTACCAAACTATAGGATTTCAAATATCTGTATATCCAATAAGCTACTTCAATAAGAAGGATCTTGAATCACGGTACATAATTAGACAATACGAGGCCAAGAAGAAGAGGGAACAATGAGAACAGAATAAGCGCAAAAGGGAGTCGACTATGTTGGAGGTGGATGAATCCATGAAGCAACAAATAGTCCGTGTGACATAGTAAAGTTATTCGTTGTGCTATAAGGACATTGGGCATGGGGAAACAAGTTAAATGTGAGATATTTGATCAAGTTTTGAAACACACTATAGTGTTGGGGTTTCATGATCAGCCAAATAGAGAACAGGATGAATTGCAATCAACATTAATAGAAAATGTGCACAATACATTGGTTGTTGTTAAGTAGCCAACAAGGAAAGAAGAGTTCTTTCTTAAGAAAAGTACATTGACTCATGAATTGCACTCCATTACTAAGGTTGCCAAAGTTTTGCAAGTTTCCAGGCATTCCTTGTACATCACAAAAAATAGTGTGCAGTCCTGGATAAATGATGGTGACCACTTATTCTCATTGAAAGCATGCTCGAGGCTTCCACGTTGTAGTGCTATAGTGGATGAAATCAAAGAACTTGTTTACTCCTTTTGGGAATCTGAAACACGTGTCTCCCCAAACAAGAAGGATGTTTGCAAAAAAAGAATCGAATGAAAGTGTTACATCAAGCGTCCGGTTCATCTGCTCAATCAGCCATGAACGTTGTTTACTAGTTACACATGCTAACTATCATAGTACATTCACTGTCGATAAATGGCATACTTGCATACTAGTTATTCATGCTAACTATGACACCTGCCTGCTAGGTAGGACACTCATCAATTATACTAATAATTAACATGCATGCATGCTAGCTAGAACAATTAATAATGCTAAGTAACATACCTGCATGCTTGTGAGCATAGTTAGATAGATGTCTGCAAAAAAAGAATTGAATGAAAGTGTTACATCAAGCATCCGGTTCATCTGCTCGATCAGCCTCAAGTACATGAACATTGTTACTAGTTACACATGCTAACTATCATAGTACATTCACTGTCGATAAATGGCATACTTGCGTACTAGTTATTCATGCTGCATGCTAACTAGCATAACTGCATGTTAACTAGCATAACTGCATGTTAGTTAGCATACCTACATGCTTTTTAGAACACCAAATCATGCTAACTACCATACATGCATACTAATTAACACATTCATAATTGTAACTAGCATACATTCATGTTAGTTAGCATACCTGCATGTTAGTTAGCATACTGCATGCTTGTTAGAATACTAAATCATGCTAACTACCATACCTATGCTAATTAGCACATTCACATTCTAACTAACATAACTACATGTTAGTTAGCATACTTGCATACTAGTTAGCATGCTGCATGCTTTTTAGAACACTTAATTATGTGAACTATGATATATGCATGCTAATTAGCACATTCATAATGTTAACTAGTGTAATTGCATGGTAACTAGCATACCTACATTCAAGTTAGAGCAGTAAATCATGCTATTTAACATACTTGCATGCTTGTTAGCAGTGAGCACACTCAGGTATGCTAACTAGCATACCTGTATTCTAATTAGCATACATGTATGCTAATTAGAATAATAAATCATGCTAACAAGTATGGAGCATGCTGCATGCTTTTTAGAATACTTAATTCTGCTACCACACCTGCATGTGCTAATTAGCATATTCATAATGCTAACTAGTGTAAGTGCATGGTAACTAGCATACTTACATTCAAGTTGGAATAGTAAATCATGTTATTTTACATACTTGCATGCTTGTTAGCACACTTAGGGATGCTAACTAGCATACCTGCATGCTAATTAGAATAGTAAATCATGCCAACTAGCATACCCAAGAATGTAGACTTATTCATTCATGCTTTTGGATGCTTTGTTCTTATTTTATAGGTTAAGTTGTTTTAAAAATGCAAAGCTACTCAATCCTAATTTCAATCTTCAATTACGCTCATTTAAGTTTTTGAAGCCCTTCTTTGTTCATTGAGTGAACGACAGATATACATGCTACTGTGAATATCATGTTCAAATGTCTTTCTTCAAAGATACACTCAACCAGATGTTCTCTCAAAAGTTTAGTCTCCATAAGAGTGAATGTGATTATGTGAGGTTTATGCAAGAGATGGTGAACCATGGGTTGCATCATACCGGTTTATACTTTTAGTGGCATGGCGTAGTTATGGGAATCAGTAGTCTGCTCAAACGAGGAAGATAAGTCATTCCATTCAAGGAGGTGCTTGATGGGAGAGTGCGATTGTTGTGGTGTAGAGAAATTGCCATGCTGCCCTTTGGAGAAAAGAAAGCACGGGCAAACTATAATTGTGAAGGTATTTGAATATGTGGAGGTAGTAGAAAAACATGGAAAGAAAAAGAAAAGGAAAGATGTTGTGAAAAAGGAGATGCAATGTTCGGAGTTCCTTTGACTATTGAAGGCTAAGTTGAAGGTCTTCGTTACTCACAACTATGTTTCATGGTGGCAGGCACAACAGGTCAATGACTGCATTCAAAATTTCCCAGATGATGTGGTTGTGTCTATGGTGGATTTTTTTTTGAGAACTATGCATTTTAAAGAGTAGAATGAGATCTAGTCGAATGCATTGACATTCGACTCAGTGCACCATATTTGTGCACATAATTTATTATAGGAAGAGAAGTGACGTGATCAAAACAGTTCGCTTTTTCATTTCAGATGATAGAGTGCATGACACATTATTTGTGCAACATTACTTTATATTGCACACCTGGAATGGCTCAAGCAGTAAGATGTAAGTATAAACCGCCATTGGGTATGGTTCGATGGTGCTTCTTCATAGTTCAAAGCGTGCAGGCCATTCTATTGTGTTTCCCGATATGCTGGTTTGACTGGGATAGAAATGAGCCATTTCTTCTCAGCTTCAGGGCATCGAAAGGGAGAACATGATGGAGCAGGAGCTATGGTAAAGAGAACGTTGACACGTGAATAGCTGAATTGATTTGTAGCATTACATCATAACACAATGCCGTATCTCTGTTATAAAAAAACCAAAAAGTTACATCTGGTGTAAGCTATTACAAATACATGTCAGTGAGACAAGGAAAGTGTTAATCTTGGAAACACTCATAGAGCATGCTATTGTAAATAGCCTCATAGGTTTTTGGAGTAATTTTGAACTTATTTATTTTTTGTGGTATACACTCCATGGATATTTTGATACAGCGTACAAGATGTGAATATGTGGACGAGAGACGTATTAGCAAGGAGACAAAAGGTGTACACATCTTTTTGCTAGAAATACAACCCCTTTATTACATATGATTGTTTAGGAATACTATTCTCCCATTCCTCCACATAGTCTTCCTTGGCCTCCTCTTTCTCTACAATACATTTGATGAGGTAACAGTCAGTTGACTCTATATTGGTTGTAGATTTTGGTTTCACTACAAACGTGTCACCAACTTGCAAAGCACTACTCAATACATCATGATGTTCCTCATAAGTAGCCTCATCATATGCATCTTCCTCATCAACAGAGGCAATGTAGAATCAGGCAAGGGCTCCAATGCGTGATAATCCCACACTAGTACATGGGCTTTATTCACACATCTATTCCATTTGTGATGCATGCATGCATCACAAAAGCATGAGAGGTGTTTGGTGGTGAGTCCTGTAGGGCCTCAAGGATTATGGCCACAAACAGCATGCACATAATGAGTCTTTGGAATCCCACAATTCCATTTTACCTCCCTATCAACAACCCCTTCTTTAACCTCCCAAAAGACTCATGCATAGAGCCTTTGTGCCTTGGGCTCAGCCCATCTACACCAAATATATGGCACTTTATCGATCACAAAAAGAACGGGGCTTAGAACCCCAAGTACCAACTAGAAAAATACAAAAGGAATAGGGCTTAAAAGCCCTAACTTTCCAAGAGAGTAGGTCTAGAAGCCAAACACCAACAGTTTGCCAAAACCACAGACATAGAAACATCCACATAAGAGCTTCCACATGAATGCATGGGCTAACGAGCTCTGAGAGGGCACCAAGGCAAATAAAAATATACAGAAATGCCAGACAATAGTCTATAATCCCTGTTTCTAAATTACAATATGTTAAGAGTTTGCAACACAAAAATGGTAAACACTAAGGCTCTCAGTTTCTAGGACTATGTTAATTCCATTCTCAAGTGCATAGGTGGGTTGGCATTCTACCAATAGCCACATCCATAGCCATGGGACCATCCTGCTGAATCATCCATTATCAATGTGTTCCTTGTGTCAAACATTGTATACTTGACCCAAAAATCAGACAACCACTTGAAGAAAATCAGCTTTTTTGTCCCTATCATGCACTCAAAATCCTCATATGGTATATAATTCGAATGGCTTAGAAGTGGTCACTTAATTGTTGTGCTTAAACTGGAAATGCAGCATTTAGCAGATCACTAACTTGCTTTTCCCATGCACAACTCCATATAAACATAGTAAAATTGTGAATGGCCCACTGCAAAAAACATCTTGCATCATTTCTTACCCAGACTTGCTCTTTTCCACCACCATACTCCACATGTTTCATGGACCTTGTATAGCATGGAATTGATTCACCACGCTTTGAAGGAGTTTATCAAGACACCATTTAGATCAAGGATTAGTGCTCTTTGATCTTCCACCTATGGAGCCGAAGTCCTCGTCAAATATCAGGAGGGAGTAGCTAGTGGAAGGAAGCTCTCTCTCTATTTTCTCAATAACTTCATCTACCCACAGAAGTCTGTGTAGGGGCCTCCCCCCTTCTTTCAGTTTTGGGACACTGCTTTACCTCTGCAATTTTCTCGACACTTTTTGTAGTCTTGGGATGCTGCTTGACCTCCAATGTAGAAAATAAAGCCATGCTGGTGTGCTTATCACAAATTGTGATTGGTACCTCTAGGTTTAGTAGAGGTATTTTTCTTAGCATGAAAGGACGTTCGTACATCTTGTCTAAGCACCACATTATAGGACCACGAAGTATGTGTATTAACCCCCTTGACTAGCAATCGACCCCAGGACCAGTCGATTGCAATCAAGGATTTCATTAACATCTTCACAATTTCGTGATCACGTTAACAAAACCTGTTGTTAACATATTAAAACTTGTGATCACATTGTATATTCACATGACCTGAGCAATGACCTGCCAGAACCCACTAGTCCCGTAACATCTCCGGGCTTCTTGTTTTCCCGGTGGGCCCGTCGGGATAAGCAAATATCCCGGCGGGCCCGCCAGGAAAACCCAAGAACACCGGCGGGGTTCTGTTTTGTTTATAAACACTGCCCGACACCCATCGTGGAACTTTTGGGGAGATAGTCCTTGTTTTGGGGGGAATAATATCTCTCCTCAAAGTACTTGTAGAGCTCTCGAGTTGCTAGAAGTGTCCTCTTGGGAAGAACGTCCTTATCTTGGGGGCTGTCGTCTTTCCTTGTAGGCACTCCTAAGGCTATTGAGCCACTCGTCCTTAGTTCTTTGAATTGGGGGCAGGGTGTGGTTCGTAGCTAATACTTGCGGAGATTTAGGGACAAATTTGGAGTCATTCAGCTTTGCATTTGAGCTACGTAGGTAATCTACCTCATTCTGCTTTATGAATGGTTTGATGGAGCCAAGAGCCCTGCTTAGGGGCTTGTATTGGTTCTTGATACTTGATATAGTTTAGAGTAGACAAGGGTCTATTGTCCTATACTAGAGTATTGGGCAAGCATAGATCTTTGATTTTCTTTGTGAATGTTAGAGAAGGTCTATTGTCCTATACTAGAGTATTGGGCAAGCATAGATCTTTGATTGTGTAAAGTATCCTTAATTGGGTACAAAAGGCATCCTTCATTGGGGGTGCAATGTGCATGATAGTTTCGAAGTAGTTTTGTAGTCAGACCTTCCAAGATAGTTTCGAAGTAGTTTTGTGTTATGTGATGATCTTTTGTATTTGTCAAGATAGTTTCGAAGTAGTTTGTCTGCTAATGTATGTTTTGTAATACGTGAGTGACTTTGTTGTTTTTTCATTTGTGTATTCATTGTTATATGCTTGGTTGAATAGGTTATTTGTTGAGATGGAGGACCTTGTTGGATCCAGTGATACCTCCAATAGAGTCCAAATTCCAAATAGTAGGAAAAAAAAGGCACCTGGGATAGAGTGGCAATATGCAATTAACGTTGGTGATCGATTCATAGATTGGGAGTGTAAGCTATGCCATGCAGTAAAATCATGTGGGGCGCCTCGACTAAGAGAACACTTTTTAGGCGGACCGAAGAAAAGTCATATACCCACCCCTCTGCACCTGTAGAGTGGCCAAATGCATAAGAGAAGAAATTCAAAAGAAAGATTCAAGAAAACATGACACTCCTACCGTTAATGTATCAAGGCAGCAAGAACACTGTTGTTCTAATCATCAAACTCCCGCTACATCGCCTGCTTGTACTCCAAACGTCAATGTGCAACCAGAAAGTAATCTACCCAGTGCATCTTCCTGCAAGCGGAACTTTGACGTAGGAAATATACCCATGTGTCAAACTTCATTGCAAGAAAGCCTACGTCAAGGTCGCCTCGATGATGCACAACTCGCCCTTGCTGAAGCGATTTACTTTTCTGGGAGTGCTATGATGATGGTGGACAGTGAGCATTGGGAAGAGAGCATGGAAGAAAATTGGTGAGTTTGGACCAGGGTTTTCACCGCCTATGTACCATGCTATGCAAAATGATCTATTAGAGAAATGTTATGCGCAAGTAAAAGAACGTGTACAAAGAATAATTCTTAGCAATATAGAGCTTTCTGGATATAGTATAGTAAGTGATGGATGGTCTAATGTACAAAGAAAACCATTAATTAATATAATGGTTATTTCACCTAGAGGTGAGACTTTCATCTGTGCCGTGGATTCTGCTGGTTCAATCAAAACTGGGGCTTACATTGCTCAAGTCTTTGGCTCTGTGATAGAGGAAGTGGGTGCCAAAAATGTAGTCCAAGTCGTCATGGACAATGCAAAGAATTGCAAGAATGCATCCAAAATCCTACAGCGACAATATCCACATGTTTTTCCAGTAGGCTGTAATACTCATAGTTTGAATCTTGTATTAAAAGATTGGTATAAAAGTGATGATACCAAATGGTTTGCCTCAATCGTCGACACTACTCGCCAGCTTGTGAGATTCATGCTCAAGAGACAGAGAGTGTTAGATATTTTTCGACCTCGCATGTCAGTTATGTTAAAGCTTCCAGCGGAGACTACGTTTTGCACTCACTTTTACACTTTTGAGTCTCTTCTTCGAAATAAAGATGCAGTTTGCGAAACATTTACATGCATGGCATTTCATGACTGGGAGAGCACTCAACTTGAAAAAGTGAAAGAGAAAATCAAAGTCTTGAAGGCAG
Source organism: Cibotium barometz (assembly GCF_041138505.1). NCBI lineage: Eukaryota > Viridiplantae > Streptophyta > Polypodiopsida > Cyatheales > Cibotiaceae > Cibotium > Cibotium barometz. The sequence continues at coordinate 20,276,586 of NC_141055.1, read as the reverse complement.
CGCTTACGAGAGAAGAAGTTGGTGGAACAGTGTGATGGATGCATACCATGTAATGATGCCTGTTATGTATGCCGTACGAAGTCTTGATCAAAGAGCGCCTAATCTGGGGAAAGCATGGATGCAATGGTGGACTGTCCAGCGGAGTTTGGAGTGTCCTGAGAAATTAGAGCATTTAGTGGTGGAAAAGCAATGGCGTGTACCATTCTCCAGTAGACAAAGAAAAGTCCTATTGAAGTACTTTCCTGCTAGATGGATTGAAGCGCATTCACCACTACACAGTGCTGCTTACATGTTAGATCCTGAATATTGGAATATGGATTTGATGTCCAACGTTGAGGTGGTGCAATATTTTTATAAAGTGGTAAAAACACTTTCTATAATAATGTTGATGATCGTGTAAAGTGCATAAAGGAGATGACCTCATTTCGATTGAAAGAGGGTTTATTTTCCAACTCCCTTGTTCAACAAATGGCTAAAGAGCAACCTGCATGGAAGTGGTGGATGATGAATGGTGGTGAGCATTATGCTTTATTGTGCAACCTTGCGATGAAGGTTCTAAGTCAGTGCTCTTCAAACTCAGGCTCAGAAAGAAACTGGAGCATGTACAAATATATTCACAGTACTATTCGCAATCGACTTCTTGCAGATCGAGTAGATAAACTTGTTTACATGTATTGCAATGAAAAGATCTTGCGAGACATTGAAAGCAAAGAGTATGAAGAAGATATGCCCAGATGGATGTACAATTGTGATGATGTAGTAGACGAGAACTTTGATGTTGGACGCACGTCGTGCACCACCCTTGAGATAGAAGACAATTTAGACATTGACTTAGATGAGCTTAATTTAGCAGACGAGAGGGTAAATGGTGAAAGAATTTTGGAGCAAGATACTGACATAGAGGAAGAAGTCATTTCGTTAATTTCATAAAAAGTACTTGTACAAATGATCGTATTTGGAGAAATTATCAATACAAAAGTAGGATTTATGTCTTTCTTAGCTTTCATCTTGAAATAAATTACGAATTCCACTAGGAGTTGCATCTAAAGGTCCTGGTGGTTTATATTCGCTAGCCATGCCGAACACTGTATAAATACCTTGATTTATTGGGACACTGCACAATGCACATGTGAAAATATTTTGCATTTGCCTCACTAAACATATTAAGTGGTAATAGTGTCCACAGGGTAGTATATACTGGCCGCTCCACCCATCGAATACTTTGTAACATACAGGACATTGGGGGGTGGAGGAACTAGTAGCCTCAGCAGAAACTCCCACAAGATCAGGATGTATCAAAAAATGAGAGATGTGGTTTCCTTGGCACACAGGAGCAATACGTGAAGAGATGGTCTGTACATCTTGGCTGATCTTTGTGAGCTGCTCTTGAATCCCTCTATTGGCTGGGGGAGGAGTTGACGCTTGAGATAATCGCTCAGCCTCTTTCTCCTTCTCTGCTAGCTGTGCCCCTAAGCTTTCTTTGACCTTGTTTAACTCCAATCCAGCGCCCTCCAACATGAGAGCAAGTTCCTCTCTTGTGAATGTCACTGTCTCTTCACGTATGTCGTGGGTGTTGACAGTGGCCTCTCTGTGGAGGCGAAGTCCACTGGAGTTTCTAGGATAAATTGTGCATATAGCATCTTAGCAAAATAGAGTGGAGCGTCGGCGTTATGGAGAGGACAACCGTACACCTCCAAGAAAATGCGCTCGGCATTAATTTTGATACCATTGTGAGTGCGACGCGAAACCTTCCATCTTCCCTTCTTAATCTCGCCATCTGGACATGGCCATATTTCCTTTATCATCTCTATGGTTACGCGTTTGTTTATGTCTTTCCATTGGGCATAAGTAGGATTTGTCCATTTCGACAACCTACATGCTGTTCTCGTAGCTTCGCGGGCTGTCAGGCCATGTGCAAGGGCCTTCATTTGCTCATATGTCTTCTTGGCTAACTCTTGATGCTCGTTTGCTTGCACTTCTGCCATATCTCCATGAACATAAATGACTTTAGGATTTTAATGAACTGTAAAGATCAACGTAAGATAAATTGACCATTACCCTCAAAAACTTAAAGTTTAACACCACGAGAGGAGATATGTATTGCAAAGACTCAATGAGAAATATCCACTTGACTCAAAAAATACTTCAAACAATGCGCGCACATCAAATTTTGAAGAGAAAACATAAACTTAAACACCACAAGAGGAGAGAGATATTGCAAAGACTCAATGAGATAATATTTCAAACAATGGGCACATATCAAATTTTGAAGAGAGAAACAAAGTGCCATTCTTGAAACTTAATCTCCTGATACTGTATCATTACAAAATTGGGGTGAATGACACCGATAGCTCTACAAGAGGACGTTGTGCCCTCGTTGGGTCAGTATTTAGTGATCTAAAAAATTCCACTACTTGCAAAATAGATTTTTGCTCGTCGCGATTAGGCAGGCACATCCAATTTTTGACTCTATAAATAATAGTATCCATGTGGTAACTTTGTCATAGGAACTATTGTCCATCCACAACTCTTGTACTTTCTGCCAAAAGTCATATAAAGTTTGTAATAAATACCCTAAAGCAAAAACATCAGATGCAGGAGTGTATGCATCTACCAAAAACGCATCATAAAGTTCCGGGGCTATTCACGGCCGTTTATTTCGCTCTCTGTCTGCGTAGGAGACCACCTATGCCACCTTCTCAGGGTTCTTGTCTGCTTCAAATACAAAATTGAGAGACACCCGTTTTTTGGGCGCTCTCAGCAGTAACCCCCAATCGATAATACCTACGCGTGGCTTCAACTCTTTTGTAAAATCCAACACTACATTGAATATATATAGGTCGGTATGTACAATCCCTGCCAAATGTGCTGCCCCTAGGCCTTCCACCAGGGCATGCATAATATGTGGCATGGTTATTACTATTTGTTTTATTTTAGAAAGTTCTAGATGACTTAAAGGAATATTATCAGGCGGGGGTTGTCTCCATCCTCGATCCAAACGGAAAATTGCTCTGGTGAACTCACTGAATCTGAAGGGGACCTTCAGAAGAGTATCACCAAGCGAGCTGCCATTATAGTATGGGAAAATAGTGATCCAAGGAGATTCTTTTGTGAAGGCAATACACCTGACAATTGATGGGTGTAGAACTTACATGCCCTACTCTGCCTGGAAGCTCTCGAACTTGGCGCTGCCTTCTCCTTTGTAATGCTTTCCGCAAAAAGTAATGTGCTCTGGCAAAAATGATATACCTTTAATTGTATACTCTTTTACTGTGCCAAAAACACCAGAGCCTATTGTTCGCCCTTCGAGCAGAGCCTCGTGCGGGATGCCAATGAGGTGTGTGCACATAGAATTGTAAATTGTACGATTAATGGCACCTGTCCCACTCGCATCTGCCTGGCTGGACGTTGCAACGACATCCTGGGCAATGCGCACTCTTTTGGGGAGTGACTCTGCAACCAACGCCTTCATGCGCTTGCTCTTGGCTCTTTGCTCGCTCCATACAGCGTCCCATAACTGTAGACGATGCATATTAGCCTCAAGCGGGGCAGCATCTCTAAGATCATTGCATGCTACACGCATGCTCCCCAAAATGGTTCGTGTTATATGTTGATGGTTGAAATCTGCTATCTTTTATCTATCAAGCAACTCAGCGTTGCCTCCGCTTCGAAGTCGACGCTGTGCATTTTTCCATATCTGCTCTATTAGATCTCGCATGAGTATCTCAGACTCATTGATCTTTTTGACGACATCATCTGCACATTGTGACACTGTGATGACTGCTTCAATGCGAATTGCTCGTAGAACGATTTTACGCTCTTCAGGGGGGAAAGCATGTTGGTCGTCTTCGTAAATCTAGCAAATATCACTAAACACAACAAAAACAGAATATTAAACAACATTACTGAAATCAACATCAAGCAAACGTGAGAGAACAGCAACAAGTGTATCATTACTTATCAATGTTCAAACAAAAACAGAATATCAAATAATTTTACTGAAATCAACATCATCCAATACATCATCAAACGTGAGAGAACAGCAACAAGTGTATCATTACTTATCAATGATCAAACAAAAATGGAATATCAAACAATATTACTGAACTCAACATCATGCAATACATTATCGAATGTGAGACAACCGTAACAAGTCATTGTTACTTATCAAGTGTATACATGTTCCACTCCTCATCTACACACCTATCGTGAGAGAGAGAGAGAGAGAGAGAGAGAGAGAGAGAGAGAGAGAGAGAGTTGTGAAGTGTATTATGAGAGAGAGAGAGAGAGGGGGGAGGAAGAGAGAGAGGTGTGACAGATAGAGAGAGAGGGGACATTAGATGACATTTTTAATAGTTTTGTGAGTTCCTAAAGAGAGGAAAATAATGTTTTGTATTCCTAAAAGCACTCCTCATCTACACACCTATCGTGATAGAGAGAGAGTTGTGAAGTGTATCATGAGAGCGAGAGAGAGTTGTGAAGTGTATCATGAGAGAGAGAGAGAGAGAGAGAGAGAGAGAATTGTGAAGTGTATCATGAGAGAGAGAGAGAGAGAGAGAGGAGAGGAAGAGAGAGAGTTGTGACAGATAGAGAGAAGAAACATTAGATGACATTTTCAATATTTTTGTGAGTTCCTAAAGAGGAAAATAATGTACTGTTTTAATTTTTAAGTAAATAGAGGGAGAAAAAAGATATTATTAAGAATTATGTATATTTTAAGAGAGAAAAAAAAAGAAATCCATTTACACATCTATCGTGTTGTGAAGTGTATCATGAGAGAGAGAGAGAGAGAGAGAAAGAGTTGTGAAGTGTATCATGAGAGAGAGAGAGGGGGGCAGGAAGAGAGAGAGAGATATTCATTTTTTCGAGTTACGATATTATGAAATAAAACGTAAAGACAATATGATGTAAACTTTGATCCATGAAATACTCATGCCGCGTTAGCAACCAAGTATCGCATGGATCACACACAATAAAAACAATACAAGTCAAATCAAACAAATTTACGACATTTTTTCGACCGCGTTAACGATCACATGCCGTAATATGCAAGCAAATTTACGACATTTTTTCGACTGTGTTAACGATCAAATGTCACAATATGCAAAAAACAATATATGCACTAGCGGACGACACCAACTTGCCACGTTAACGACAAAATGCCGCCCGATTCTATGGGAATACGAATAGGATACGGACATACACTGGCCGCGTTACCGACCATATGCCCACATTTGACAAAGGGAAGGGAAGGGAAGGTGACATCGCCATAACGATACTATGCTTGCCACGTTACCGACTAGTACCGCTACGGCGTGCCATACTTACCATAGGACACAAACTAGCCGCGTTACCGACTAAGTGCCCCAGGGTAAGCACCATTCCAAAGAATGGCCTTACACACACACCCCTCGTGTGGCGGACCACCCACATCCTGCCGCGCATTGCGACAATGGGCGACTGCCCGCACGAACACACACCCACACACACACCCCTCGTGTGGCGGACCACCCACATCCTGCCCGCGCATTGCGACAATGGGCGGCTGCCCGCACGAACACACACACACACACACACACACACACACAAACACAAGTCTCATTACCTGTGTCTACTGTCAGCAATGAACTCCCAAAGGGCCCCCCGGGCCCATATATATAGAAAATTGTAGCCCGCCGGGACCCGCCGGGTTTTTATTTTTCGCGGCGGGACCGCCGGGTATTGCAAAACCCCGGCGGGATTTTATCCGGTTATCAGAGAGCTTCCCACCGGCTTTTTTGGGAACATGTTAATATGTTAACATGTTAATAACATGTTAACACATGTTATTAACAAAAAAAAATTGTGATCACGTGAATATAAAATCATTGATTGCAATACAAAGACATGGGGGCTCCCATATGACTAATGTACAACGAGGCTTTAATATCCTGCAGCCATGGGTTTAACATCTCTTAGGCACCAACCAAAATTAATGAAACAAACATCTTGCAATGAATTTATAACAAGCTTAAGCACTTTCTGGACATGGGGACTTTCAACCCTTTATAGACATGAGACAAAAATAGCACCATTATGCAATCAGTCAGCCGCCTTAAATATCATGCATTACAACAATGATTACATAAAAGCAAGGACATTCCAAGATTACAAAAAGAGTTGCACCACCATGGCCAATGTGAACTAGGGCATCTATTGGCAGCCAAGTAGAATAGTTGGTGCATGGAAAAAATAGATAGAACACATGAACTACAAGGCTATCTTGGGGCAAACAGTCATCTGTGCTAGTATAGAATGGAGTTAGAGTTTCTTGCATGCACGAGCTTTGGCAGTTTTCATCGGTGAACAAGGCTTAGATTTGGGTGATATACCTTGACCCGATGTGCACTTTGCTTTCTTTTTCAGAGTTACATGATTTGCCGAATGCACCTTTTCCCTCGCCATTCTTTGTATCACTTTTTCCAATGTAGAGTTATCCTTTGCATCTTGTCCACCCTTTGATGCCTCATTAATTTCATTCAAAGTTTCTACCAGATCGCACCCATTGACACTCACATGATCTAACACAGTCTCATTTGAGTATGTAGAAGCCTCCAGCTTCTTTGACTCATCGTCCAAAGCATGTTAACTATCTGAGCTATTTGAAGGTTCTACCAAATTGCACATGATGACAGTTGCAGGATCTAACACAGTCTTATTTAAGTATGTACAAGCCTCCAGCTTCTTTGTCTCTCATTATCCAAAGACGTTGACCATCTCTAGTCGAAGGTTCGACCAGATCACACGCATTGACACTCACAAGATCCAACACACCCTTATTTGAGTATGTAGAAGAGTCCATCTTCTTTGACTCACGATCCAAAGTACATTGACTATCTCCAGCAGAGTAAATATCAACTTTTTTCTCTAATCCCACTTGAAATTCTTCAATACCAAGAGAATGCTTGTCTTCACCTCCCTTCTAACTGTATGTTTGACTATTGTAGTGCTGTTGAGCTAGTTTTCTTGAAAACAAAGATGTGGGACATTTTTTTTGGATGAGGTACACCGTGAGGCCCCTACAAAATAGAGAGAAGAAAGACAGATTACCTATGTTAGCTACCATAATATATGCTAATTATCATATAATTATCATTGTTTTATATTTAATTAGAACACCCATATGCTTACAAGCATAGTTCTATGCTAACAAAAATACTAACTATACTAGCTAACATAGACTATGTTCCCTCTTTCTAGTTGCTAACGAGAGCTCTTGGAGGTGGGTAGCTACCATGGCGGAGAAGGGAAAGAGAGCATGCAAAACTGCCCGGTGGTCCAAGTTTAAACATCTACTTAATTTTGATAGTGGTCCTTATATGAAACCAAATTTTATAATTTTGGTTTAAAAAAATAGACTATGTTAGCTAGAACAGTCATATGCTAACAAGCATACTCATATTCTAATTAGCATAGTTGTATGCTAGCAAAAAATTGACTATCCTAGTTAGCATAGTCTATATGCTAACTACCATAGAATATGCTTACTAGCTGCTAGCATATAGTTACCATAGTCTGCTATGATAATTAGAATAGCCATATGCTAACAAGCATACTCATAAGCTAATTAGCATAGTTATATTCTATACTAGTTAGCATAGTCTATGTTAACTATATGCTAGCATATAGTTACCATAGTCTGCTGTGATAATTAGAATAGCATATGCCAACAAGCATACTCATCATAAGCTAATTAGCATAGTTATATTCTAATAAAAAACTGACTAGATACTAGTTAACACGGGGGCTAATTGTGTGTTGACTAGCATAGTATACGTGTGTTAGCATATAGTTAGCATAGTCTTCTATCCTAACTAAGATACTGTATGCTAACCAAACGAGTCATATGCTAACTAAAATAGCATAGATATGCTAACCAGAAGACATATGCTAATTAGCATAGTTGTATGTTAAGTCTTATCTGCTAGCTAAAATAGCTTATGTTGCTAACCAGAAGGGTCATATGCTAATTAGCATAGTTGTATACTAAGTAAAAGCTATGCACACCTCTTAACATAGACTGTGCTAGGTATATGCTAACAAGTATTGTCATATGCTAATTAGCATAGTTGTATGCTAATTATTATATGATAAATAAGGACTGTTAATTAATAGCTTAACGATGGTAAAAAACATATAACCAGAATAACATATGTTGATTAGCCAAGTAAGTAATATAAATGATGCTAATTAACATAATAGTAACATACAGTTGATGCATTATACTAGCCAATCATCACAGTTTACTAAATAGCCAAGGCACATATGTACTACTAAACATAAACCATGAGCTAATGTCACTCAAAAAAGTACAAGGGAGTTACTTGATATCCAAACGACATTTGTAACAACACTTTACGGAATCATGAAATCATAGTTTTCTTCTCTACATTGTGCACCTTCTGTGCACCAGTTGCAAAAAACATGGCCTGGTATACATGGTTGCACGGTAGTGAGACCAATGTGAAAGTTTTATATTAGCATTAAAAAATACACCACAACCTCCACAGTAACCTAGGAGAGTAAGGCTTTCCACTCTCTTACTTCCCTGGGATGGCGCATTAGGAAATAGGTAGGCCCTACTGCCTGCCTAAACTTTGTTTAGCATGTCTTGAAAAAGGGCAAGCTGCCCTACTAGTTTCTTCTCGACTTCATGATGCACCTCCAACTCAGTTTGCAAACATAGTTGTGTGAGCAATGTACTATTAGTATACACTCAATGCCCACCTCTCAGCATGTATCTCACTTTGATGTATAATGCACATTTGTTAGGACCCCATTATGAAGAGTAGTCATGGTGCATATGTCTTTAGTGGGAACCCTGGCTTAGTTGCCAATGGGGTCATTATTATGACCATTGATGATGGTTAGGATATGGTCAGGGGTACAAGCATTAGCTCGGGTCTGGGGCATCGCCCAAGCAGGGGGGGTCCCAGGGGCTAGGAGTCCCCCCCCTGACGGGGTTTGGAGGCGGGAGCCCTCGAGGTGATGGTATGAGGAATATTCCCTAGAATATTTCCTTAGATACTAGGTCCATCATTAGTGGGTGGTGGTCAGTGGTCAGTGGGCCACATTCTTGATATTTATGCGGGCGGTGACCGTGTCTATGCAGTGTAACCGCCCTCGTTATATATGCGTCTACCACACCACCTATAGTACTATATATGGACATGGTTGCCATGAGCTAAGGCATCCAATGCTTGTGAGTATCCACCCCCTTCTACACCTTGTACATACTCCATTCAGAGTCTGTCTAGATCGCCATCTAAGCTCTACTTGGAGAGCGCACGGGTGGACAGCACCATCACTTGTACCTCTTTGGTATAATCAAAATTTTAAATTCTCTCCATTATGTATCTATCACATTATCTATTGTGATTTGTCTTGCTATGTGCCATATTCTTATATGTACCAATGTGAATATATAGACAAACGAATCATGTATAAACAAAAATAGAAGACTATTTACCTCTATCATAGAGATGTTCTCTAGTTCATATGATCCCCCCCCTAAGCATCTCCAAAGTGCCTCATTGTGTTGATATTTTCACTGCAAGGTTGGATTTCTCAATCGAATCTTCCGAAGGCAAGGATCCCATCTTCTCTTTTACAACTTGAATGTCCAATCTCAATGGTGACAGGAAAGTACCTACTCTCTCTACAGTCATCTACTTCAGCTTTGCATCCTCCAATTTCTGCTGCAAACTCAAATATTCCTCCTTTCAAATATGTAGTCTTTCATTGATACCTTCAATCAATTAATTGAGGTTATTTATGTTGTTATGTGCCAACACAATCTTCATCAAAAAATGTCACATTGCTACTATGACCAGGATGTGCTTTTGACTGAGAGGTGGCCAGCTTCTCCACCTCTTGTCTAATGTCAGCCATGGATGTTACCAACTACATTGGTAAACTTCCAATGCATTAAGTGGGTGTCAAAATACCCCCCTTTCTATAAATCATTATTGTGCTCCTCAGCAAAGAGATAGCCCAAGAAAAGCGCATGGCGTTCCCTATGTCAATAGCATGAGGGTTGAACTAAAGCACATAAACCCGAGAAAATGCTAGAGGCACTTCCATGTTGGTTGGCTGCCTCTGATACACTTTGTTATAGAATAGCATCATGTCTTCAAACCTTTCAGGCCAAATGCTACTACACTTCACATGGTATGACCCCCTTTCCTTCGTGTGGCTGAAAATAGACAGCCAGGCAGCATCCGAAACATCTGACTCTTTCAAGTTCCTTGGATCATCACCATCAATATCCAAGCCATGCTTGACATGGAAGTCCACCTTGGTCAAACAAAACATCTTCTGAGGTGGGTAGGCCACCTTTAGTGCTTTCCATCGCACTACAAAAACATAAAAAAATATGAAACACATGTTGAAAAGGACAAGCACACAAAATGGTTACATAGCAGGTCAGGCACATTACCTGTGTTGTCCCTCAACTTCTCTAATTTGACATAGACGAAGCTTCGTGGGCTGACATAGCTTTGTTTTTCACTGCTGATACACAAGCTTCTTCCTTGTTTCGCAGCCTTCATTTTCTGCCTTGTTTGTCTTCTTGCCATAGGCGACTGCCTACTTCACTTCTTGTCTTGCCTAGAGTCGCCCGTCTATGTGTTTGACAAATTTGCATAAAGTACAAGTGGCAAATGGGGCTGAAATGGATTGCAGAATGGTATGCCATGATGTGGACTTGGTGCACTCACATGATTACACTTTCAAAGTAGATTTAATAATGCTTGATATGGCTCCCATTGATATAATCTTGGGGTGTGATTGGTTATCTACCCTTGGATACATAACCATGAACTTGCAACGTAGCTACATGGAGTTTATGCATAATGGAAGAGGTGTCACTTTTTGCAGAAACCATACACCAAAGCAAAACCTTATCAATTTCACTCAATTCAAAAGGGAACTCAAGAAGTTAAGCATGGTATTACATCTTTTCAAGGAGGATGATAGTGGCAATGAAAGCAAGGTCACACATGAAGGAATGACAAAGTTATACAAAGATATATTTCAAATGCCAAAATACTTGCCACCTATGTGAGAGATTGATTATGGAATAGAGCTTGAGCCTAACTCTAGGCCTATCACAATAAGCCACCATATAGATTATCAAAAGTGGAGAAAGATAAGATGGCTAAGCAAGTTCAAGAATTAATGGATGGGATGGGTGGAACCAATTCAATCGCCATTTGCACCACCAGTGTTGTTGGTGAAGAAGAAAGATGGTACCTTTCAAATGTGCATTGATTATAGGGATGTGAAAAAGATCACAATCAAAAATAGGTATCCTATCCCAAGGATTGATGATCTATTGGATGAGTTAAAGGGTGCCAAGTTTGTCACAAAGGTTGACTTGAGGTCCGGCTATCACCAAATAAGGATGAAGAGTGGTGAGATAAGATTAAGACAGCATTTAGAACCAAAAGAGGGATTGTATCATTATATAGTAATGTCGTTTAGCTTATGCAATGTGCCTGCCACTTTTCAAGATTTAATGAACAAAATGCTACAACCATACCTCTTCAAGTTTGTTTTGGTCTTCTTCGATACTATCTTGGTGTATAGCAAAAGTCAAGAGGAGCATTTGGTTCATGTTCACTAGGTTGTTGATGCACTAAGAGCCAACAAATTGTATGAAAAGGATAGTAAATGTACTTTCATGGCAAGTCAAGTTGAGTATCTTGGTCACATTTTGGGTGAAAATGGAATTAAAGTGGACCCAAGGAAGGTGGAATGTGTGAAGAATTGGCCTATACCTAAGAACATCACTCAACTACCTAAGAGGATTCTTAGGGATTTCTTCATTCTACCAAAGGTTCATTGAGAAGTATACTCATGTAGCGGCTCCATTGACTGATAAGTCGAAGAAGGAGGAATTATTTTGGGATGCAACAAACCATAAAAGTTTTGAAGAGTTGAGGGTGGATGCATGGTAAGGTGGACTCGAAACCTATGTCCTAGACATGGCTTTTAAACTAGTTTTTAGACATTTGAAAAAGTCATTTTCTCCCACATTTTGTACGTTTGAGAAGCCTGAAAACAAAAAATAGTTACAAGTAGCTCGTAGTGCACTCATTTCGCCACCTCTCCCATCTCTCTCTCTCTCTCTCTCTCTCTCTCTCTCATCCACTCTACCTATTGTTGCAGGCCCCTTATTGTTGTTTCACGACACACACACATACGTATGAACCTCTCACCCATCATAGATTCCCAAGCATTTAGAGGCAGATGTAGAGGTTCAGCCTATGTAGAGGGTTGTGAGTCATGCATAAAGTTTTTTTCTATTGCAATCAAGGATTATCATGCACAGAGAAAGCAAGAAAAACGTGCAAGGATGAAGTCTAAGGTACAAGAAGAACAGGAGCAGGTGAAAACGAGCAAAAGCATCAAAAAATATGCAATGATTTTGTTTATTACTTTAATTAGTGGACCAAGGGTCTAGATGAGAAGACCAGGTTTGATATATTAGCTCAGGTTCTCCATCGCTCTATGAAGGAATTTTTAGTAGTTTTTCACTATGGAACCAGATAAGTCTAATAGAAGGCATACAAAATACACTTGAGTGAAAGTGCCTAGAAACTCTGAGGAGCTATTTCTTAAAAGGTCTATTTCAATGATTCTTATGAATGGCGCTAGCACAAATACATCCTCTCTTAACATTATAGATGCTTCAAGGCAATTGAACATACACAGACGCAATTTTGCCATCAACAAGACCGTGTAGTAGGCATAATTAGTAATGAGGTGAAAGAGCTTGTTTTCAATTTTTGGTTAAGCCATACTTGTGTTTCACCCAACAAAAAGGATGTATGTTGCAAGTGCCTTAGCAGAAAATCTTATGTTAAACATCTGACACACCTTCTCGATCAATCTCAGGTAACAGCAACAACTCGTGCTCCCAACACCTGTGCTGATTTGGTGTGCTTTTATACATTGCATATTCCTTCAGTTTAGATTCAGATACTAGATTAGGTATATAAACAAATACCATATTCTCTACTCTTCTATGATTCTATCATCCTTGTATGTGCAAATGTTTCCTTCTTTTATCATGTGTCTATATGTATTATGTCTGACTGTTAGATTTCAGTCAGTCAACCCATAGCTCTTGAACTACTTGGGGAAGTTAAGGACTGGAAAATCTAGCAAATAAAAAGAAACCATCCTCCCTCACAAGGCAGGGCATGGTTCTAAACGGTTTTCAACTTGGGATGGCAATAAACAAAACCAAGAAAACCGATAAGAGATTGGTGTTAAACTAGTAAGATACCTGATTGAAAACAACCTTTCTACACTTAGGCTATAGCACAAAAACAAGATTAATAGGCTTTTCAGATCAGTATCACACTGCTCCCAAACCAATATGATGTCGGTTGTGGAATGATAGTTGTATAACACTACTGATAGGGAAAAGACCAGTTGCCAGTTAAACACTGCTATCATACTGGCTTAAGAGCATGGTCTCCTCTAATGTACTCTATTTTTAGCAAATTTTCTAACCAGTATTATACCAGTTGAACACTAGGTGGCCATATATGATACTAGTGTTTTGTACCGGTATGATACCGTTTGGAGCATTAGCTTTATGCAACATGCATCAGATATAAGATAAAGATCAGCTTTGCTTTAGATAACACCACTTTTAAAACAATATGATACCAGTGTTAAACCAATAAGATATCGGTTGGTGAAACAACTACATACACCTAGGAACTTATAACTTCAAACCAGTTTCAAACCAAATGTTTAACTTGTTATGATGGTTTTATATTGTAGATTGAACTATATTTGTTGTTTAAGGAGATGTATCCAAAGGCACCAGTTCATCAACAAGATTTTGAGAAATTAAAGCCATACTTTATGCGCAAGCTTAAGGATCAATACACTTGTTGCTGCATAACACGTGTCATTCTTAAAAGATGCCTTCAACCAGATTAGAGGATCTACTTTTGGGTTGCATGGCAAATCATATCAATGTGATTTTGTCATTTGTAATGTGGGTTCTCAGCCATGTGGATGCAAGGCTGTAGAGAAGTCCTACAAGAGCATCACAAGCGCATGGGATTCCATCCTATGTCCCAAAGCTAAAGGTACTATTTTTCATGATTTGAAGTGTTGATGGGGGGAGTTTCACTATCTATGGTCCTCAAAACATAGCAGTTTGTCTGACTAAATCTGCATATGTTGGTCAACTTATCACCATGAAGATCTTTTAGGACATAGACTGTGGAACCACTGATGATGGTAAGACAAAGAAGAGGAAAGAGGTAATACACAAGGACATGTCATGCAAGGCATTGAATCAAATGTTTGACTAGCTCGAAAAGTTTATCAAACATAATTTTGTGTACAAGTGGCAAGCTGAGCAATACAAAGAATTCTTGTCCAATTTTTTCAAAGATGTGGTAATATCTATTATAGACTTTGTTGAGAAATACTCTTTTAAGGAGAAAAATGAGATACAGTCAATGCACTGGTATTCAAGCCAAGTGTCCATATTTGTGCATATTACATACTTTCGCATTGCAGGTGGCATCCACAAAAGGATACACTTTTATATCTCTAATGATAAGAAGCATGATACCCATTTTGTGCAAAATTGTTTCATGCTACATTTGGGTATTATCCTATAGTATTCCCCTAAAATGTCATTGGGTTTGGTATGATGGTGCTTCGTCTCAATTCAAAGACAAAAGACCTTTCTACTTTGTTTCCAAGTACACTGCCATCACAGGTTTGCAAATGACTTGGAATTTATTTGGCTTTGGTCATGGAAAGGGAGAGCACGACAATGCAGGGGCTGTGGTGAAGAGAGCACTAACTCATGAACAACTCAAGCCTAATAGTGCTAGGCTCCAATGTGCAGCTGATGTTGTAAAGTTATTACAAGAAATGCTCACCACTGGAGCCGAGTCCACATATGAATCACAAGCTCAGAACGTTAGTAGAGTCTTTTGGGAGATAAAGTTGGGTGATATAGATAGAGATGAGGCATGGAATGTCAATGTTGTAACAAACACAAGATCCCTACATTCAGTCTCTACATATTCTCAACATGATCGAACAGCATTGAGGGTGCATTGGCTATCATGTTCTTGTAGTAATTGTATGGAACACCTATGGCATCGGTGCAGCAATCAGTCTCATATTCATAGCTGGGACTACATTACCCTTGAGCCATTGGTAGATGGCACTGAAGAAGACAATGTTGACATTGATGTTAACATCGCAAACATTGAGGAGGCCACCTACGAAGGGCACCATGATACCTTTAGTGATGTCCTTCTTGTAGGAGACAATTTCACAGTGAAAGCTAAAAAAGGAAATCTAGAGAATGCGGACTTCTACATTTTGAAATGCACAAAGGAGAAAGAGCTCTGTAAGAGACCTACAAAGGACGGATGGGGGAATGCCATTGCACAAGGTTGTTTTACTGTGAAAGGATTCTTCTATGCACCTAAAGATGAGAAAACCAACGAGTTGTGGGATTACAAGTCAGAGGCCTTGATAGCGATGCATCTTGTAGGAGCAATCAAATTTCCAATGGACCCAGTTAACAAAAATCTGTTTGTCCTATCCCATTAGTATACATGTGTACAATAGTGTGCCATTCAAATTTTAGCATACTTGTTAGATACAAAGCTGTGTAAAATAGCATGCCATCCAATCATGTGCATACTTGACATGTTTATATCTATGCACATGAAATTTAGTGCTCAAGGACTATGTATTATGTAGCTTCAATGATTCAATTCTCATGAATATTTGATTAGATGCACGTAAACCTTGTTAGAATGAAGATTTTGATGATTTGAGGTAGTTACGTATAGAAGCTTTAATGATTCATCTACCAAAAAGAATTTTGCGCCTGTGGGGATTTGTTAAAAAAAATGTCATTACTAATCGTGCTAATTCCCTTTTCAACTCGCTATTCTTAAAAAATGCAGAGAACACTTGCTTTGCAAATGAGAAAATTAATCCTAAATTGGGGATTCCAATTAATACAACATCAACACATGAAGACACTCAAGTACTCAATAACAGTAGTAAAAATGACGCACAAAAAAGAAGAAGAAGACTTAAAAGAATCTCAATACTTCGAGTCTAATTTATACATACAAATGGTTTTTATCTGTTTATGATTGCAGCAAATACTGTATAATCATACACCGTACTTTACAATTGATCTGTGTTGGGAGGAAGTGGGCTTGATGTGGAGAGGTAGGCTTCATCTTCTTCAGTGGTCTTTCTTCTTCTTCATCTTCTTCTTGAACTTCATCTACTGGGATATTTCTTGCAGCTACACCTCTGGAGACAACAGTTCTAGAGCAACACACTATCTCTTTCTTGTCCTTATTAGATATCTTTTTCCATAAGGAGGCAATGTGTCTCATTCATTTATTCTTGCCACAAGAGCCTAGGCTGTGTATGACGGTAGTAGGGGCATCTTAGTGCTTGACATCCATGCACCTAACCAAACACCCGCAATGCAAACTGTTTCTCGGCGCGGCCAACACCACTTTCTCAGCATTCAATGGCACATCATATCTACCACAAAACCTAGAGAGTACTTTCAATGCGAATAAAGGAAATTTGGCATTGTCTTTTGAGAACTCTTTATGAAATATAATGATCTATGCATCAAAATTGTAAGCATCATGATTCAAGTCAACTTACTATCAATTATAAGCAAGTGTCATAAAATGTATGCACCTTTTGATGATTCAAATCTCTTATATATTCAGCAAGACCATCATCCTTTCGATGACTTGTTGATTTTGAACTGCTAGCACGGATGTTCTTGAGCCTCTTGCTCTCTTTAAGAAATCATCATCATATAAAAAACCTACAAGCAATGTAATACGTTTAATCAACAAAATACACGTAAAACAAATACTAATAGCTTAAGAAATTTTCGGTACTATTACCTGTTGATTTTTATCACCTTCAAGAATTTTGCTTATCCACAAAGGGATCGTAGACTTATTGTTTTCGTGTACAGTAGGTGCTATATATTTGCCCATATCTGCCAAACCAAGATAGTTTGCAATTACTACTGAAAGATCCTTGTCCCCTTTGCGCAACGAATTCTGGGGTGCTAGTAGCGGAAGTAGCACTTCTTGCGCCGGGCAGGGTCCCTCACTCGGGGCCTCACCCACGTATATACAGACAAGAGACTAATCCCTTGGTTCTTCCAAAACTGGACCCAGAAAAACTTCCCTCCCCAAAAAGCACGGGCGATTCCCCCAGGATATTTTGACTCTAACGTAGTCAAGAGCCTTAACTAACTGAACTGTTTTGACCAAACTCGTAAGTCCCATGGTCAGATCAAGGAAAAGACTTGCACTTGGATCATAGAGACCAATGCTTTTTTCCTCATTGAGAGGCACAGCCATTGATTCTTTTCCATAGAACAATTTTTATCCGGGATTTATTTCATCTATTGTACCATAACAGAATTGAGTCTCATTTTAGGGATCCATCAGTCCAGCCTAACCCCATCTAGTCCCGTGGGTTAGCCAACTGCCCAGCCAACCGCCCAACCATTGTAGTGATGGGATCCATTTAAAAATTTGGTTAGGTTTTGTCCTGGGTACCAGGGAAAAGAGTTCTCAGGCCCCCTAGCCAGATATTCATGCAAACTTAAAACCAGTCACACCACTTACACACCCAATATGAAATTGCCTTTTTCACAGATTTAGCTGTCTTTTAAACAATCATTTAATGAAACTATAGTATCACTGATCATAATCCTCCAAAATATCCAGTTGAATCCTTATTTCTAATTTTTCCTTCATTGGTGTGTACCTATGGCATCATTGGCAAACTAGAACGCTCACCACCTGACCACTCAGGGGCCTTTTCGATAGTTCCTAGCTCATAGTACCCGGTAATATATTCACTTATAAAAATCAAAATGGAATCTCCGTTTGAAGATCAGCAAGATCAACCAACAGATCCATATAAAAGAGCCATGGACTCGTCCGTTGACCAACAATGTCAATCAACTAGATCCATGCCCGAATTCAGAAAACAACTCTAACTCCTTGATCCAAATATCTTACCGAACACGTGTGGGTATCTTCAGCGACCTAAAGCCTGAGCACCGTATGGTCAGCACCCTCTAGGATCCTTCGCAAGGTCACCTAGTGCTTCACTCATAGGCCGCTTCCTTGGTCCCTCATCCACCATACCGGAAGCTCACCATTTAAATTGGTCAAGACCTCGACCGACCTTGCTATGCGAGATGTCCTCTGTTGACTCTCCATCAGCTGTTACAAATTTATCAGTTAGGTCTCCACGACCTCATTCACAAGATGGTCAAAATGCTTCCACAACATTCTTGACATAAAACAATCATTTAAAAACAGGTCATAAATACAGTTCCTATAAGGAACTCTCGTCTTTCCACATCAATCCACATTATTTAATCTACATCCATTTCATACGTATTCCCATTCATCCAATCACATCATTTTCATCTCATCACATCTTTCCTCATTTATCCTCATCAGATTTCATTCACTCGCATCTACCCATATCCACATCTCATCACATCACATTCATTCACATCTCATCCATTCATATCTACCCTGATCCACATCAGATCACATCACATTCATTTCACCTCACATTCACATCTATCCCGATTCACATCACATCACATCACCTCTATCTATTCACATCCATCACATCACATTCATTCATATCCATCACATTTATTCTCATCACCATCCCATCACATACATTCTACCTACATAACATCACATCACATCTATCCACATCATATCTCATTCATACACATCTCATCTCATTCATCCACATCCATCCAATCGTTCACATGTACGACTACCCACATCTATCCATACATTCATATCTATCACTTCTCATCCACATATATTCATGTCACATCACATCACATTCTTTCGCATACACATTCTTTCACATACACATCCACATCCATTCTTTCACATACATCCACATCCATTCTTCACATACACATTCACATCCATTCATTCACATACATCCACATCCATTCTTTCACATACATATCCACATCTACTTTTATAATAAAAAATTTATTTATACATCTTTCTATGCATAAAAATCAAATTTAATAAGAATAACACTTTTGTAATAAAAAAATTTCATTATGCATCTTTCTATGCATAGAAATCAAATTTAATAAGAATAACACTTTTATAATTAAAAAAATCCTTTATGCATCTTTCTATGCATAAAATTCAAATTTAATAAGAATAACACTTTTGTAATAAAAAAAATTCCATTATGCATCTTTCTATGCATAGAAGTCAAATTTAATAAGAATAACACTTTTATAATTAAAAAATTCCTTTATGCATCTTTCTATGCATAAAAATCAATTTTAATAAGATAACACTTTTGTAATAAAATAATTCCATTATGCATCTTTCTATGCATAGAAATCAAATTTAATAAGAATAACCTTTTTATAATTAAAAAAAATCCTTTATGCATCTTTCTATGCATAGAAATCAATTTTAATAAGAATAACACTTTTGTAATTAAAAAAATTCCATTATGCATCTTTTTATGCATAGAACTCAAATTTAATAAGAATAACACTTTTCTAATTAAAAAAAATTCCATTATGCATCTTTCTATGCATAGAAATCTAATTTAATAAGAATAGCACTTTTATAATAAAAATCTTTCTATGCATAAAAATCAATTTTAATAAGAATAACACTTTTGTAATAAAAAAATTCCATTATGCATCTTTCTTTGCATAGAAATCAAATTTAAGAAGAATAACACTTTTGTAATAAAAAAATTTCATTATGCATCTTTCTATGCATAGAAATCAAATTTAATAATTAATATCAGTGATATCCATGCATATTCATAGGTGAATATGTACATGGAGTAATTAGAATATTTCTTTTAGATGCAAAAGATGGTGGGAATTACTCTTTTGGAATAACATAAAAACAAACTTTCTTTTTCATAAAATTCTGGAAAATGTTACCATAACCTCCTTTGTATTGCTGACTATTTCTCATTTTTATCATTCTACAATTAACTTAATTAACCCAATTTAGAATTATAAAACTCTAATCTATATAATTTTCTAAATTCAAGAGAGTAAACAATAAGAAGAGTTTAATTAATCACTTAGTTAATCTTTCTAGGATTAAGAAGGGTTGGAATGTAAAGAAGAGAAGGGGGTGGCCTTTTCATCAAAGGCATAGCATTTGAATTTAATTCAATCATCTGCAATTCATAAAAATCAAGAAAACCATAGATTTTTCATTAAAATTTGAAAACAAGTAAGAAAATTAGCTTACATGGAGCTTGTAAGCTCTCCTTTGGCTTGAGGGATTGAGGGTTCTACTATTGTTTAAAGCAATAGTGGCCACCAATTCACTTTGGAGAGGATTAGGCCAAAAACAATTGAACTATTAAAAAAATCAATGTAGGTGGCTCAGGACAGGAGTAGAGTAACAGTGCATAAAATACCATTAAGCTTTTACAAAGGGGGAGGCTTCTATTTATAGGAAAAAGTGAGCCTCTAACCAAGCAAACTGATTCTAGAATTTTCTAGATCAGCTTGGTCAATTTTTGACCATTTTTGGGTCAGTTGAGCTTACTTTTTTGATCTAGTTTTGAAACAGGAGAGAGGAGAAATGAAAATATCTCATTTTATTGATTAAGAATTAGGGGTAATGATGAGAAAAAGGTGCCTACTTCATGAGGGAGATCCCCACACTGAGGTGTCAAAATTCAGTTTTTCAATTCTTTTCTTTGGTCCTTAGTCCACTCTTCATCTTATGTGAGCATTTACTCATTTTTGGGAGGTTTTTCTTTTATTCTTCAATTTATCTCCTCCCTACATTTGGATTAATCTTATTGGTCCATAGGAACCTTAATTGGACCATAATCTAAATTTTTTTGAAAATCTGGACCCTTAGGCTAAGGTCCTTTATACCTATTTTCAATTAATTCCAATTGCTTATTGGAAAGTTCTTTTTGAATTTTTGTTTCAAGGGAAACCATTTTAGACACTAGGAGGATTTTTATATCCAAAAACATCTCAATTTTGAATTACCTCCCTCTAGACATTTTCTCTCTCCAGGCCAAAATAGGTAAAACATGATCTTTCTTTTATTTCAGAGAGGGGAATAATTATAAGATCAGAAGGGGAGGTTCTTACACCTGCACACCTCAAAAGATGGAGGGAGGAGTCTTACATCCTACCCCACTTAAAAAACAGGAGATGTCCTCATCGCGCAAACGAGAGGACAACTCTTTCCCTTAAGATCCAACTGATTTTGGGGTTCCTTATAGTCTGGTCAACCCAACAGAATCCTAGGATAAAGATCCCTTATATAGAACTCATCATTAGATAACAATTCATTCAGATCATACCATTCATATCTTTAACATAATAATGGTCCATTAGACCAAAATTTCCATCTGAATAGTCCTCCATGGGAATTTCAATTATACAGATTTTTAATTTGTCATCCCTTAACTTGATCCATTGGGTCAAGTGTTAACAGTAGCAATCTGTCAGCACAATCCACTAATCTCATAGTGATTTACTGAAGTCATTATCATCATTCCAGTTACGAACATCATCACAGGGTCTCGTCCCATTCATCCTCACTGTGGTTTTGCTCAGCTTATCGCTTTTCAACCAAAATTTAGGAATCATCATTTTTTAATCAAAATCCAAATCAACTCATCAGTTCTCAACCAGAGTTTTAAATTCATATCAACCACATTCGAATTCATTATCTGGATAGCATTTGTGCTTATAATTTTAAGGTCTTAGATTTACTCGTATATACTGCCAGTAAAGAGCTGTAGTTATACCCTCCGTATATACTGCCAGTAAAGAGCTGTAGTTATACCCTCCGTATATACGGGTAGTCACAGTCCTTGGAATTTTAAGGTAAATACCATCATGTCTAGGCCTTAAGCAAGTCAGGGATTCCATGCAATTGCGGTACTTCCATCTGAAGACCCAATTACTAATTTATGAATTTCATTCTAAATATCAATTTGTATAAATTTCATCACATTTTTAACTTTTTACTGTTACTTCATAAATTCTTGACATTTTTAGCTTCTCGGTTGATCCACTTTAGCCAATTCGCTCTGATACCAGCTGAAACATCCCTGTCTCCTCCGCGCAACGAATTCTGGGGTGCTAGCAGCGGAAGTAGTAGTTCTTGAAGCAATAGTGGCCACCAATTCACTTTGGAGAAGATTAGGCCAAAAACAATTGAATTATTAAAAAATCAATGTAGGTGGCTCAGGACAGGAGTAGAGTAACACTGCATAAAACACCATTAAGATTTTACAAAGGGAGAGGCTTCTATTTATAGGAAAAAGTGAGCCTCTAACCAAGCAAACTGATTCTAGAATTTTCCAGATTAGTTGGGTCAATTTTTGACCATTTTTGGGTCAGTTGAGCTTACTTTTTGGATCTAGTTTTGAAACAGGAGAGAGGAGAGATGAAAATATTTCATTTTATTGATTAAGAATTAGGGGTAATGATGAGAAAAAGTTGCCTACTTCATGAGGAGAGATCCCCACACTGAGGTGTCAAAATTCAATTTTTTAATTCTTTTCTTTGGTCCTTAGTCCACTCTTCATCTTATGTGAGCATTTACTCATTTTGGGGGGGGGGGGTTTCTTTTATTCTTCAATTTATCTCCTCCCTACATTTGGATTAATCTTATTGGTCCATAGGAACCTTAATTGGACCATAATCTAAAAATTTTCTAAAATCTGGACCCTTAGGCTAAGGTCCTTTATACCTATTTTCAATTAATTCCAATTGCACATTGGAAAGTTCTTTTTGATTTTTTGTTTCAGGGGAAACCATTTTAGACACTAGGAGGATTTTTATATCCAAAAATATCTCAATGTTGAATTACCTCCCTCTAGACATTTTCTCTCTCCAGGCCAAAACAGGGTAAAACAGGATCTTTCTTTTATTTCAGAGAGGGGAATAATTATAAGATCAGAAGGGGAGGTTCTTACACCTGCACACCTCAAAAGCTGGAGGGAGGAATCTTACAACTACAGCCTCCTCCCTCGGAAGGCAATTGGCTTTCATATTCTCTAGCTTCATTGAACATATCCCTTAATATATCCTTGCCAAGTAGATACTCGAAGTCCTACACTGCAGAATCAACTAGGAGGTGTTTGTCAACTTCTTGCTCTACCCACCCCATGTCTGCTTCACTATAATTTGCTAAAGCAGCCAAGAAATAGTCTTCACGAATATTAAAATGATGCATAATGTCTGTTAATAATACATAATCACTGCCATAGTAAAGCTAGGCAAAGAAGGAAGTGACAAGTCCCCTTGTTCGTTCTCATTAGGTGGACCCAATGGGATTATACTTATGGGTGCTGCATCGACACTGACAAGGGATGTGCTAGTGGGAAACGTTTCCTTTTCGGCCTATGCCCTCTCCTCTTTTGGATCGATAGCCACCTCTTCTTTAACTACATCATCCTCGATTGGCACTTGACTGCTTGGTAAATCCATTGTCAAGGGCTCAGAGTCTTCAATAAGGAGATGCAAAAAATAAAGAAATCCATAACTATATTGGAGAAGGCGACACTTCTTTTAGTGTAATGGGCACTTCTCCTCTACTCTACTACTGAGCTGGGGATCTTTTCAAGACAGCGGTTGAGCCTTCTTTCCATGACTTTGTCTGTTGCAAAATAAGATGGATGAACATATCGTTCACCATCGGACGTCACGATGTTGCCAAAAACTATTTGTTCATAATCCTACTCCAGGTAACCGAGAACAATCCTAGAAATCTTGATAATGTTCTCAAAAAAGGAAATTCTGCATTGAATATTACAGATTCAGGAGAACGGTGGTGGGCATGTGCACTGTATAGGAAAATATACAACTTTTCTGCACACAACTCTTCCACCTCGTCACTAGATTCCAAGAGAATGTCCAACTCAGGAGCGCACCTGCTGAATGATCCACCCGCCCCCACTGCAGAGGGTGGACGTGAGCACTACTCATCGGACATTCCGACCGATGTGAGCTCATCTGATTATGGAGGGAGCAATGAGTCATCATCTGGGTCTGAGTAGTACTCAGACTTATAGTATCACATTCCATATTGAGAATGTGGTTGTATATATATTTTTGTAACTGAAGCCATGGGCTACTTCGACATATGGACTCCCTTGTATATATGTGTACACATAAAATCTTGATAGTAATATTGAATCGTGAATTGATAGTATTGCATTCATGTCTGTCTTGAATCGTGTATTGACAATGTATGCATTCATGTCTGTCTTGAATCGTGTATTGACAATGTATGCATTCATGTCTGTCTTGAATCATGTATTGACAATGTATGCATTCATGTCTATCTTGAATCGTGTATTGGCAATGTATTTTGTCTTAAATCTTCCTCGTGAATGGGCAATGCACCCAAAAAAAAATCATTAGGACCTCAATGGAGTCTTCTTGGGCCCTTTTATTTGGCAGTTTAAGGGAGTCAAACCTTTTCTCTTAAGAAGAAACGTTTTCTAATTTGAAGCTTCAAAACGGCTACTTTATTCGAATTTGAATTTTGGGGGGAAATGGAATTTAAAATCTAGCGGATAAAACCATATCATGTAACATATCTATGGAAAGCTCTTGATGCGTAGATCACAGACGTGTAATCTCTGCTCAAATCGGAGCTTGTATGTAGAAGTTATGGAGGTCCGAAAATTATAAAATTCCCCCTTCCTTTTTGGGGGGAAAAGTGCACCCTTTGACCACTCTTACACCTCTCTTAATCACCCATGGTTTTTGCTTACATGGCAGGCTCCTATTTGTCAAAAAGTTAAACGTTTCCATATCCTCATGGCAAATTAAAGGGCCCAAAAAGACTCCATTGAGTTCCTAATGCCAGAGAGTGTTATTGGGTGCTGGAATTCTGGAACAGCATTCAGGTACCAAATAGCACTCTCTGGATTTTTTTTTTGCTCTCTGTTTGCGTGTATAGACGCGTCAACTCTGCAAAAAGTCGCGTGTATATACGCGGATACTCTGTGAAATGCGCATGTATAGACGCGTCAACTCTGGAAAAGTCGCGTGTATATACGCGGATACTCTGTGAAATGTGCGTGTATAAGCGCAGCTAAACTAATAAAATGCGTGTATACACCCTCCTATCAGTGCGTCTAATGCAGCTAAACTAACAAAATGCGTGTATACGCCCGTGTATCAGCACGTCTGACTATTTCTATACACGCGCTTTTACACGCATGTCTCTGGCCGTGATGATACACGCGCTGATACACGGGCCCGTTACTTTTTTCCCACAAGTCATTTTTAGCGGCTAGGAGCGCGGGTATGAGCCCAATCCCTTGTAGTGAAACAAATATACATACCTTTGCTTTTTTTTAGAGCTTCTCTAGTGACACAAAGTTTATCTTGAAGCTGTTGCTCTACTTGTTCTTGTGCATCAGGGGGCATGTTATTTGATGGACGCATCATGGTGTGGTATTCAATTGCACCTTCAATGCGATGCAAGCTTCACTTTGCCTTCTCTACCTTTGTTGCTACTGTATGAAGAGCCAGCAATGCAACTTCTTTGCTGCACTCGGTATTCAGTAAAATGTCATCCACACCAATGTCTGCACGTGACCTGAGACCTCCACCTTTGCCTCATATAGGCTACCATGTGCCAACGGAGTGCATGTGTCTTGAGATAGTGTTACACAACAGCTCATAGATGACATCGAATGTAAACCTACCTCGCACATCCACTGGGTTCTTTTTCTTATGCAATTACCATTGACACTTATCTTCTTAACAACTTGCTCAGCAAATACGGCCCACTTCAACAACACCGGTGCAGACCTGGTAGACTTGGGCAAATTCAAGACCCACATAATAGTTGAAGGGTGTAGTTTGGTAAACCTATTTATATAATGTATACAAGGGTAGGTAGTGCTCTTGCTTTGCCATTCACAACATCACCTTCTTGTCTTTCTTGAGGAGCTCTAAAAACACTCTTAGCCAATGCTTTGGTGGCACCTCATTGTGTGGGTGTCACATTCCTTGCATTCTTCCCCTCAAGATTGAGATTATACACTCTAGAAAATTCCTCTAAAGTCCTACAAAATTCTTTCAATGGCTCTGTCTCTAGCTTTGTGTGGCGAAACTTAGTGGGTGCTCGCTTCTGGCATGCAAAAGACATTGGTTAGACAAGAAAACACACCCTCCTTGTCTCTCATATATTGGGCTCAAGAACACCAACACTTGTGGAGCTCGATTAGCAGGTTGATGAGCAATGTGTGTGTGTGTGTGTGTGTGTGTGTGTGTGTGTGTGTGTGTGTGTGAGAGAGAGAGAGAGAGAGAGAGAGAGAAGGGCCACTTTTGTGTCTTTGCCCGCTGCCCTTCGAGTTAGCCATCCCCGAAGATGTAGACATGTTCTTTTAAGCCGCTATCAGGAGGGGAGAGGAAGAGAGAAGAGATCTGTTGACTACTCTGAGGTTTTCAAATGAGACAGTGCATGAAGAGAATACATACAAAAAATAATAATTACCCTGCCACTTTTACCTGCCCACTATCTTTTCAGTTATGTACATTTTCTTTTCTTAGTTTTCAAAATAATTTCATTTTTTTTCAATTGAAAGTTCATTTCTAAGTTGCAAACCACAACCCAAAAACCACTATTTCTACTGGTCCAAAGCATACCACCTTACCATGCATCCACCCTTGAAGAGAATGCTTACTTCCGCCCCAGTTTTGGTATGCCTGGATTTCACCAAGCCCTCACTATTAGAGCGGATGCACATGGAAGAGGTGTTGGTGTCATGTTGTATTAAGAACATGGGGTGACTGCTTTTAAAAGCCGTAAACTTGCTTATCAAGCGATGAGTGCTATATTACATGCAATCAAGAAATGGCATCACTATCTCTATGGAAGCAAGTTTTATGTGAGGTGACCATAGGGTTCTCAAGTGCTTTCTTTTGCAACCAAATCTCTCACTTAAGCAAAGGCGATGGTTGGAAACCCTTCAAAATTATGATTTTAAAATCACTTATATGAAGGGGAAGGATAATGTGGTCTGATTTACTTTCAAGAATGTGGGCTTGTACATTGTTTGCCATCACGGAAGTGCATAAAGATTAGATTGAAGACATCTAAGAGGAGTATATGTAGCATAAGGAGACTTCACAAATGATGCAGAAATTACAGCTTGGTGCTTGTGAAGTACGAGATGCAAAATGCTTGGGATGATTGGTTGCATTTGGCTGAGTTTGTCTACAATGTATGTATGGGTATAAGTAAGGTACATGTGCCAATTATAGCATTCAAGAATGATAATGTGAATCCCAATGCAAGGAATGAAGTGGAAAGAATTCAAGCTCTTTTGCAAACATGCAAAGAGAACATCAAGAAGTCTAAGAGAAGATTAAGCATTATGAAGATGCACATCAAAGACCATTGGAATTCAAGGAGGGAGATTATGTATTCTTGATTATTCCCAAGACGTGTTATGGTTCTCTCAAGGGCAACACTAATATAAAGCTTGCACACCGTTTCTATGGTTCATACAAGGTGGTGAGAAAAGGGTTGGTGAAGAAGCCTATCAATTGCTACTTCCATCTTCTACAAGAATTCATAATGTGTTTCATGTGTCTCATTTAAAGGCATATGTTGGGACGGAAGTGCAAGTCTTGGAAGAGCTACCTCCTATGAATGAGGATGGTATGGTGGAGTATATTCTTGAGAGAGTGTTGGGCATGGAAAGGATCTTTGCAATTGTTCTTTGCGCAAATACCTTGTTAAATGGAAGGTATTATCTCAAGATGAAGCTACATATTGGATGGATATAAGTACTTATTGAATGCATCCAATGGGGAGAATTGAGCCTTGTAACAGTGAATATGCATGCTGTAATTTTCTAAGATTCACTGTTTGGAGGCTAATATGATGCTAAATTGGGATGATATTGATATATGTACTTCATACTGAGTGTGTATCATGATGCTATGTTTTGGTGGTTTTTTGGAGAGCATTACATGGGATTATGAATCTCTTAAGCATGGCTATGCTCTCTTGAACAGTTTTGGGACAATTTTGCTACATGATGCATCTACATGTATACTCGGGGGTGGGGGGGTCACTCATAAATATGTAAGCATAACACTTCCGTTCAAGGCCTAATTTAAAGTATTGAAGTGGGGAAATGTATGTATTTGAAATACTTCATAAATTGTAAGACGTGCATATTTTGGCCTCATACATTTTGAGGCTTATTGTGTGTATTCGGCCTTATAAATTGTGAGGTTTGTTTTAATTATAGGGATTATTGTGAGCCTTTTTTAAATTTCAAACACTTGATAATAAAAAATGTGCCCATTACTCTTTTGATTTTTTTTCCAAAAATTAAATGATGGCAAGAAATGCGGGAAGTTGTAGAAAACATGAGAATCTCGTTTCTTTGTCTCTTGGAATTTCAGTGGAGTCAGGCGCCTTTTGAGTGGCATGAATAAAGGATCTACTCTTTGTGCTGGTGGGGAACTCTAGTACTGATAACTGTATTTGGACTGTTAGTTACTCCTTTCTCCATTCTGGCTAGATGCCAAAATCTACTAGGCAGGGGGTTGGTATCATCTGTGTGGATAGCCATGTAGCCTCCCCTTGTATGCACTGGGTGTTTCTTCCGCCATCTGTAAAAATAGTAGGGCTGATCATAAATGTGACAATTCTGATTTCCAGCAAACCAGCCAATTATGAGTTCGATTATTGGACAGATGGTTGAGCAGGGTCTACAAGTGAGGTTTAATCCTCAAGGATGTTTTGTGGAAGACTTTAAAAATAAGTGTCGCTTGGTTGCAAAGGGTAACATAAATGGCAGGATGTTTACTTTGGATGTGAACATGCCTAAGATAAAGGCAGCCATGTTTGCGTATGGAACAGGTGTCATTACAAATATTGACATATGGCACAAGCGCATTGGTCATATAAATGTACAGCGACTGAAGTCTATGAAGGCCCAAAATATTATTGCAGGTTTGCCAAAGTTTAAGGTTGACGATATGCACATTATGAAAAGGACACTCACTGCAGCTGTTCATGGTATGACTCCTGAACAGAAGTTTACAGGCATAAGAGCGGATGTGTCTCACTTGAAAGTGTTTGGGTATATTGCATATTTACATGTTCTTGATGAAGTGAGAACAAAGTTGGATCCAAATGCAAAGAAATTTATCTTCATTGGTTATGCTATGGAGCAAAAAGGTTATAGATGCTATAACCCTACCACACGTGAGATGCGAGTAAGCAGAGATGTTGTCTTCGATGAGATGAGTAGCTGGTATGCACCAGTCATAAAGGTAACAGAAGATGCAGATGTAAGAAGTGCTGATGTTGCACCACATGTAGAGCAGCAATCACAAGCACTGAGTGGACCTGGGGAGTCCTCGAGCAGTGGATCCAATGTTAGCCCATGGTCAGGCAGGTTGAGGAATGATGTAGGTACACATGTATCATGAAAAGGGAAGGAAAAGGTAGATCAACCTTTTGTGCCTGATCTGTCAGCAGGTCATATGTGGATGGTGACTCTAGTGGCTCTGAGCAGAGCCTTGATGAGGAGCTTGGCATTCCGTCTGTGGTTACTCCTAGTGTAAGGAGAACCAAGGCTGTTTTGTGAGGACACCTGGCAGTGATCCAGGTGTACACAGGAGGTCAATGAGGGTTAGATACCCTGTTGACAGGTTGAGATATGATAGATATGCATCCCATCATTATGCTTACATTGTAAAAGCAATATAGGAGGTTGAGCCCACTTGCTTTGATCAGAAATAAGAAATGGGAAGATGACATGGATGAGGAGATGGCAGCATTGGATGCAAATACAACATGCGAGTTAGTGCCTTTGCCTAATGAAAAGAAGGCAATTGGATGTAAGTGGGTGTATAAAGTCAAGCACAATGCTGATGGTTCAGTGAGTAGGTACAAGGCAAGATTGGTTGCCTTGGGCTATGTAACTTATTGCATAGACTATGAGGAGACATTCAGCCCGATTGCAAGAATGCCAACCGTGAGAGCTGTCATTGTTATGGTTGCAACAAAGGGTTGGCCTTTACATCAAATGGATGTAAAGAATGCTTTCTTGCATTGTGATTTGCAAGAAGAAGTGTACATGATGCAGCCACTAGGTTATGAGAGTGATGCACATCCACATTTTGTGTGCAGGTTACGCAATGTAAGATTCCTCCCCAACCCCTCAAGATGTCCAGTATCTTCCCTTGTAAAAATCAATTCCCTCTTTAGAATAATAAAAGATCTTGTTTCTACCTATTTTGGCTTAGAGAGAGAAAATATTCTAAAGAGAGGTTATTCAAATTTTATATATTTTTGGGTGGAAAAATATCTCTTCTTATTAAAATAAATTCGCCCGAAACAGAAGTTCAAAAAGATTTTCAGAAGGTGCATTAGAAATAAATTATAATCTGTTCAAAAGGCCTTATCCTAAGGGTCCATATTTTCTGAAAATATTAAATTAAGATTCTGAGGGGCCAATCAGATTCATCCAAATATATGGAAGAGATAAATTGAAGAAATAAAGAAAATCCCCCCAAAAATGCGTAAATACTCACATAAGATGAAGAGTGGACTAAGGACCAAAGGAAATACTAAAAAAATAAAATTTTGACACCTCAAGAGTGGGGATTCCCCCTCATGAAGAAGGCACCTATTTCACATGTGTGGTGGAGTTTTAAACTCTCAAATATTGAGATATTTCATCTCTCCTCTCTCCTAATTCAAGTCTAGTTCCAAAAAGTAAGCTAAACTGACCCAAAAATGGTCAAAAATTGACCAAACTGATCTAGAAAATTCTAGAATCAGTTTGCTTGGTTAGAAGCTCACTTTTTCCTATAAATAGAAGCCTCCCCCTTTGTAGAAGCTTAATAGTGTTTTATGCACTATTACTCTACTCCACTCCCCCAGAGCCAAAAACAGTGAATTTATTGATAATTCATTAGTTTTTGACCTTTCCCTCTTCAAAAGAATTGGTGGCCACTCTTGTTGCAAATAAGCGTAGATCCCTCAAACCATCAAGCCAAAGGAAAGCTCACGCTTTATCCCTAGAAGTAGAATTACAACACCTCTTTCTGTAATGAATCGTGTGTACCATGGTATGTCTCCTTCGCAGTTTCGCTTCTTTATGCGTACGTGATTGAGGCAGTGATTTTGGGAGCTGTGATACTCTATGTATATATCGAAAACTTTTGATAATAAACGATGTTTTGCAAAAAAAAAAAATTCCAAATTATTTTCATGATTGTGAATATGGTTAATAAAATTATCAGAGTAAATCTTGTTTCATGAAGTATGATGAAATAATTATCTGTTTAAAGAATAAATCATAAAAATTAAATAATCATAAATCTGTTGTCAAAGTTAAGTTGACAAAAAATCTCGTTTTGTCAAAATCATGAGGCGTGCGGCCCGTGCAAGGCAACCGGATCCTCTAATCGATGACGTAGAGTTAGATCCGGATGTTCGAAAAGCCCTGCACAGATCCCAGCCTGGTCCCTTGAAGGGTGAAGGGGAGCAGTTAGGTGAAGTAGTGGAGAAGTGGATTGAGGCTATGGAAGAATACTTTAATGTAACTGGCTATAATGAGAGAAGCAAGATGGCAGGTTAAAGATTGTGGAAACGGCCAGGGTTGCTTGGAGGAATCACTGCGAGACTAACCATCTCGACCGGAATATCCAGACCTGGACCGATCTTAAAGCTTACCTCAGAAAGTGGTTTTGTCCTCCGGGCTTCCTTGAAACTAAAATGAATGAGTTCTTGGAACTAAAGCAGGATAGCCGGACAATTGAAGAGTACCATCAAGCTTTTGCCCTTCTCCTCAAATATTCCCCGCAATTGGATGAAGAGCAGCTGATGGCCAAATTCATTCGAGGAATGAACGAGCCATTGGACACCTTAGTGAAGAATGCCAAACCTGTCTCAATGGTCGAAGCTGTAAGAATGGCAAAGGACTTTGCCAAAGCCTTTGTTGTTAAGGTCCTGTGCCGAAGCCTGCACCCTCTAACTTTAAAAGATTCCAAACCCCGGGAAGTACTTCAAACTCTCCTTCCCCAAAGAGGCAACAAGGCCCAAATTAGAATCAGGATACTGGGAGATTCAGAAGTGAAGGAAGACCCTTCCCACAGAACACTTTCTCAGGAGCCCCACCTCTTTCAAGGATTGAGAGGGATGAGATCAAAAGTGCGAACCGGTGTTTTGGACGTCAGGGTTTTGGTCACCCGTTGAAAGACTACCCAACTCCTGCCATGTCAAGGGGACAGGGAAGTCAAGGATCGAGAGTGCAGAGACCAACCCCTTCCTATCAGTCAAATCAGGGTCCATCTCGTCAAAATCAGGGCAATCCCAAGAGAACTCCTTCTCACCCATTTGCCTCTATCCAGAGTAGCCTCAGAACTCCTTCCCAGAACTGGGGCAACCAAAGAGAAAGAGTTCCACGTCTGAGACTGCAGCAGAAGCAGCCAGAGCAATCACAATAGCAGAAATAGTGGAAGAGGAAAGAGGACAAATTTATGCAGCAATTGAAAACCAAGGGCCAAATCGCCAATTCTCCGTCATTCATACTCCAGCTGAGTATTAGGGTAAGCCTTTTAAGATTTTGATTGATTCAGGCAGTACTCATTCTTCATTTCCCTAGGATGCTTGCGTAAGCTAGTCTTAGAATAGAAATCAAGAAAACCTATGCAAGTTGAATTGGCCAGTGGGAAGATTCTTTTCACTCACCTTGAGACAGATCGTATTTAGTTCAATCTAGATGGGAAATTAACTGACTGTCAGTTCAGAGTTATACCTTTGGGAGTTTTCGATGGGATCCTTGGAATGGATTGGCTCCACAAAAATCAAGCTGACATTCACTGTCATAATGGAACCATTTCCTTTCGTGACCTTCACGGAAATAAAGTTCAAGGAACCGGAATTTCAGGATCCCCAAGTCTGCAGTTAGTAAAGGCTTCTAAGTCACTAAAAGGACTTAGAAAGAAGCAGCTCATTTATGTTGTCAAAATGAATCCAGTAGACACAAAGCTAAAAGCTAAAGAGCCTGAATGGTTAAGTGATTATGATGATTTATTCCCAGTAGAATTAACAGAGATGCCTCCAATTCGAGAAGTAGATCATGTGATAGAATTGACCCCCGGAGCTCAGCCAGTAGCCCTGCGCATGTACAAAATGCCAGTTCCTGAAGCCATCGAACGCAACGAACAACTTAGACAACTGTTAGAACAAGGGTTTGTAAGACCCAGTGTTTCACCTTGGGGTGCGCTAATTCTCTTTCAGAAAAAGAAAGATGGAACACTAAGACTCTGTGTGGACTACAGAGGCCTCAATCAGCTGACAATTAAGAATAAGTATCCTGTCCCCAGAATTGATGAGCTTATGGACAGGCTAAGTGGAGCCCAGATCTTCACAAAGATAAATCTTAAATCAGGGTATTATCAGATTAGGAATAATGAGCAAGATATCCCGAAGACAGCCATAAATACTCGGTTGTCATGCCGTTTGGATTGACAAATACCCTAGCTACATTCAATCGCTTAATGCAGGCTAAGTGGAGCCCAGATCTTCACAAAGATAGATCTCAAATCAGGGTATTATCATATCAGGATTAATGAGCAAGATATCCCGAAGACAGCCATAAATACTCGGTATGGGAATTATGAATTCACTGTCATGCTGTTTGGATTGACAAATACCCTAGCTACATTCAATCGCTTAATGCAAGACATTATCAGAGAATACTTGGATGATTTTGTTCTTGTTTTCTTTGATGATATTCTGATTTACTCAAAGAATGCAGCTGACCATGAAGCTCATGTCAGAAAAGTTCTTGAGATTCTAAGGAAGCACCAACTCTTTGCAAAAAAGAGCAAATGCACTTTCTCTACCGACCATGTTGAATACTTGGGCTTTTTGGTATCCAAAGATGGAATTTCTCTAGGTTTCACTAAAGTCCAGGCAGTCATAGATTGGCCTGAACCAAAGACAGTGAAAGAAGTCAAAGGATTCTTGGGATTGACTGGTTGGTATAGAATTTTTATACCAAAGTATTCTCTCATAGCTTCCCTCCAGACTAATCTTCTCAAGAAGAATACCCCGTTTCAATGGTCTACCAGGTGCCAGAGTGCTTTTGATAAGCTGAAGACCGCCTTGGTAACCAATCCCGTTCTAAAGTTGCTAGATTTCTCTCTACCCTTTGAGGTAGTAACTGATGCCAAAGGTTTTGCCCTAGGAGGTGCACTCATGCAGGAAGGTCATGCAGTGGCCTATGAATCCCAAAAACTCAGAACGCATGAAAGAAATTATGCTATCCACCACGACCTGGAACTACTTTCAGTAGTATATGCCTTGAAGTTGTGGAGACATTACCTACTGGGTCAAAGATTCACTTTGATGACAGATCATCAGAGCTTAAAGTGGATCTTCACTCAGAAGGATCTCAACATGCGCCAAAGAAGGTGGATGCAGACCCTACAGGAATTTGATTTTGAAATCAAGTACCACCCAGGCAAAGAAAATGTGGTAACAGATGCCCTCAGCAGAAAAGCCTCCTTGCTTGCAATTACTGTAGTGTCAAATCCTTTGATTATTGAAGCAAGAGAGAAGATCATGCAGGATAGATTCTTTGGCCCTATTGCTACCCTACTTATGCAGGAAAGCAAAACTCCACAGTAGTTGAACCGAGTTCAAGGGTTCAGCCTTGATGATGGAACTATGTATTATAATCGCAGGCTATGCGTTCCCAATGATGAGGAAACTAAGGGTCAAATTCTGAATGAAGCCCATGATAGCCTTATTACAGGGCATCCAGGTTTCATCAAAACCTACATGTCAGCTTCTTTTAGCCTGGTCTAAAAAAGGATGTGCTTAATCATGTACGTCAATGTCTGACCTGGCAGAAAGTCAAAGCCGAGAGAGTAAAAATGCATGGGAAGTTACATCTATTAGACATCCCCCAGATGAAGTGGGAATGTATCAATATGGATTTTATTACTGGATTACCTTCAGTGCAATCAGGTTACAACTCCATCTTCATGGTAGATAGACTAACCAAAGTTGCCCATCTGATTCCAGTAAAAGAAACCTACATGGATGTGGCCAGAGTGTTCCTCAAGGAAATCTTCAGATTTCATGGCCTACCCAGAAGAATAGTAAGTGATCGAGACCCCAAATTTACGTCAAGATTCTGGACTGCATTTTTCGAAGCAGTAGGAACTTTCTTGGATCTCAACACAGCTTACCACCCCGAGACCGATGGTCAAACTGAAAGGGTGAACCAAGTAATTGAAGATATACTTCGGTCATGCTGTGGTAGGGAACCCAAGAAGTGGCTAAGCTATCTGCACCAAGTTGAGTTTGCCTACAATGCTTCTTATCACCGAAGTATTGAGATGAACCCTTTCAAAGCTCTGTATATGGACAAGATTGTTTAACTCCATTAACTTGGTCCGACCCATTGATTAGGGTCGAGATGTCCAGACAAATGCTTGACGACATGGAGCAGCAGATGCAGTCAATTCGCAAAGATATAAAAGCTGCCCAGGATAGACGGAAGCAGTATACAGATAAGAAGAGGTAAGTTCTCTATCTCTTGGGAAGTACAAGAAGTTATCCCCCAGATATTGTGGGCCATATTTGATTACAAAGAAAGAAGGCTTAGCCTACGAGCTTCTTCTGCCTCCTCAACTTAAAGTACATAATGTATTTCATGTCAGCCTTCTTAAAAAGTATATACCAAGCCCGAATCATGTGTTTGATGATGAAATCTTAACTTCTTCAACCCAAGGGCAGATGGAACTCCAACCTGAAGAAATCCTTGATGTTCGAGAAAAGGCTCTCAGGAATAGAATTCTGAGAGAATTATTGGTTAAATAGAAGTTCTATCCTTTTGAAGATGCCACCTGGGAGAAAGAAGCCAAACTGTTGCAGGATTACCCCCAGTTTGCGAGGTGAGGACATCTCGCGTTTTTCAAGTGGGAGAGAATGTAAGATTCCTCCCCAGCCCCTCAAGATATCTAGTATCTTCCCTTGTAATCAATTCCCTCTTTAGAATAATAAAAGATCTTGTTTCTACTTATTTTGGTTTAGAGAGAGAAAATATTCTAGAGAGAGGTTATTCAGATTTTAGATATTTTTGGATGGAAAAATATCTCTTCTTATTAAAATAAATTTCCTCAAAACAGAAGTTCAAAAAGATTTTCAGAAGGTGCATTAGAAATAAATTATAATATGTTCAAAAGGCCTTATCCTAAGGGTCCAGATTTTTTGAAAATTTTAAATTAAGGCTCTGAGGGGCCAATCGGATTCATCCAAATGTATGGAGGAGATAAATTGAAGAAATAAAGAAAATCCCCCCAAAAATGAGTAAATACTCACATAAGATGAAGAGTGGACTAAGAACCAAAGGAAATACTAAAAAAATGAATTTTTGACACCTCAAGAGTGGGGATTCCCCCTCATGAAGGAGGCGCCTATTTCACATGTGTGGTGGAGTTTTAAATTCTCAAATATTGAGATATTTCATCTCTCCTCTCTCCTAATTCAAGTCTAGTTCCAAAAAGTAAGCTAAACTGACCCAAAAATGGTCAAAAATTGACCAAACTGATCTAGAAAATTCTAGAATCAGTTTGCTTGGCTAGAAGCTCACTTTTTCCTATAAATAGAAGCCTCCCCCTTTGTAGAAGCTTGATAGTGTTTTATGCACTGTTACTCTACTCCACCCTAGAGCCAAAAACAATGAATTTATTGATAATTCATTAGTTTTTGATCTTTCCCTCTTTAAAAGAATTGGTGCCCACTCTTGTTGCAAACAAGAGTAGATCCCTCAAACCATCAAGCCAAAGGAAAGCTCACAGAAATTCAAGTAAGCTAGAAAACCTACTTTTTCTTTATTCCTTTTAATGGTTTTCTAATTTTTGTTTTCTTTAAAATGGAAAAATGATGTTATGTCTTGTTGGAAAGGCTTTCTCCCTCTCTTCATTCTTAAATTCAGCCTTTCTTTATCCTAGATAAGTAATCAAATTGTTAGAATTAAACTTTTCATATTGTTTCTCTTTTAAAAGTGGAATTTGATTAGTTTAGAATGCTTTAAACCATTTGGGATAATTTTGAAGTAACTTGAGGATAGAAAAAAATTGAAAAATGGTCAGCCATACAAAGGAGGTTATGGCAAAATTTTCTTAAATTTTGTGAAATAAGTTTTATCTTTTATTATTCAAAAAGAGTAATCCCCACCATTTGTGTATTCTAAAAGTGTTATTTTCATTCTAGGCATAGAAAAATGCATAGTAGAAATATTTTTATTATAAAAGTGTTATTTCCATTAAAATTTAAATTCTATGCATAGAAAGATGCATATTGGTTATGTTTTTATTATAAAAGAGTGATTTTCATTAGAAATAAATTCTATGCATAGAAAGATGCATATTGGAAATAATTTTTTTATTATAAAAGTGTTACTTTCACCAAAATTGATTTTTATGCATAAAATGATGCATAAAAGAATTTTTTTATTATAAAAGTGTTACTTTCACCAATATTGATTTTTATGCATAAAAGAATTTTTTTATTATAAAAGTGTTACTTTCACCAATATTGATTTTTATGCATAAAATGATGCATAAAGGAATTTTTTTAATTGTAAAAGTGTTACTTTCATCAATATTGATTTTTATGCATAAAATGATGCATAAAAGAGATTTTTTTATTATAAAAGTGTTACTTTCACCAATATTGATTTTTATGCATAAAATGATGCATAAAAGATTTTTTTATTATAAAAGTGTTACTTTCATCAAAATTGATTTTTTTACATAAATAGAAGCATAAAAGGATTTTCTTTTATATAAAAGTCTTATTTCCATAGAAGTTGGATTTTATGCATAAATAGATGCATACAAAATTTTTATATCAAAATAAGAGTTCTCTTTAATCCTATGTTTAAATCCCATGAATATTGGTAAATGAATAAGTAAATACTTTGTGAGAGAAAATTCTATCGTTTCATATTCTCTAGGATGGTAATGAGAAAATTCAGAAAAACTATCGAAGTCGGAATTTTAGATAAATGATTAATTTATTCCTCATAGGAATTCATTATTAGTTTTAAATTAAGTTAAGCAAAATACTCAATGAATAAAATTCAGTAAAGTAGTAATTGAAATATTACCCTTCGAGAAAGTTAGTTCAGAGAGAACCTTTCCAGACTCAAACCCTGAATCAGACTATGACCAAGACTTAATCTCCTTCATCAGTTTCAAGAAAAGATGATGTGACCAGTTCAGGAACAATTTCACTCAAATCACCCACCGAATCTGAAATCAAGTTAAAACCCTTGATTCTGATCTGAGGATCAAGGTTACAAAATTCAGAAAATTTTGTTAGAATTTTAGACCTGTGATCTAGAAGTATTGGGATACGGATTTAAGATATACCCATTGTATTCAAAAGAAAATCAAAACTCAAAATTTGCATAGAAACCCTGTTTTCTAAAAGGACTGTCTTACGCCAGAATGTGGAGGGAGCATTGGTATATGTGTTTTTCTAAGGAAAGTTCGGTTGCAACAGTTGGACAGGGAGTGTTCAAAGGACGGCTCACGCAACAAAAACCTGCCCAGGTCTTGACCAGCCTGGGTATGGTGAAAAATGGTGTACTTCTGGTACGGACCGACGAAGCGGTCCCTGAGTGAAGTGCCAGGACTCCTAGGGAGGATCTTGGAGGGTTCTGACCAGGCGATGCACGGGCTCGCAATGCTTAGGACACCCATGCGTATGTCGTGGAAGATATATATATATATGATGACAAGAAAATTATTGTAATCTATTACTGGATCTCGTTATGCTGACCTGCTGGTCTCAACGAAGAGTCCAGAGTGATACTGTTTTGTGAGAAACAAGGATTGAATGGAAATTTTGAGTTATGACATCTGTAACCAATAATTGTTTATCAATGGATTGTTTTTAAAAGTTAAAGTTTAAAGAGGAGTGTGTGCGTATCTGTATTATAAAGCAAAAGATAAGAAAGGCATTCAATTATGGGTGGGTGACTACTTGTTTGGTTCTACTAATTCCAGTGGTTGGGCGGTGGCTAACCCATGGGCCGGATGGACTGGAATCAGTAGAGTTTTAATCATAAAATTGATTAATAGGAGTATGCTTAGAACTCGAGTAGTTAAATAAAAGCCTGAAGACTTCTCTAATTAGTAGATCAATGGCTGTGCCTAATTCAATTTGGAAAAAAGCGTTGATCCCTTCAAGTTGAGTCTGTAATAGTTTCCCTTCTAATGAAGGTTTGTTCAGTATCTTGACCTTGTTAGAAAAATTCATTAAGAAAATAAAAATGGTGAAATCATCCCCGTTTTTCGGGGGCATGGGAAATTTTCTCGGTTTCGGTTTTTGGAATGACCACTAGTCTCGTGCTGCCCGGACATTCGAGGGCGAGGCCGCGAGTGAGAAACCTTGCCCTGCGCAAGAGGAAGCTACTTCCGCTGCTACCATCCGGGAATCCGGTGCGCAGAGGGGGCAGTTGGGATCTCACACGCAAAGCCTTGTATGGCTTGAAGCAGGCACCCAGAGCATGGTCAAACAAGATTGGGGAGTATCTTATTACCATTGGATTTCAGATATCCAATGCAGATTTTTCACTATATGTGAAAAAGACAGATAGAGGGATCATGCTATTAGTCATCTATGTGGATGACTTGATTATCACTAGTGATAGTGATGCAGACATACATGATGTCAAGATGCTTTTGAAGTTTGAGATGAAGGTTTTGGGTGAGCTGCGGTATTTCTTAGGCATAGAGGTGGTGAGATCACCTCATGGCATTTCGCTATTACAGAGGCAGTATGGCTTGGACATGTTGTCCAAGTATGGTATGATAGGTTGTAAGCCTATTTCAATGCCATTGGAGCATAACACAAAGCTTTCCGGCGCAGATACAGATGAGATTTTGGAGGACCCCACTACATACAGGCACATAGTGGGTAGTTTGATCTACATGACCATTACAAGGCCAGACTTGAGCTATGTTGTTTGACGTGTGAGTAAGTTTATGCAGGCCCCTAGGATGCCATACTTGGATGCAACTAGACGGATCCTCGGGTACATAAAGTCCACAGTTGATTATGGACTTTTCTATGAGGTTGGTACAGAGATACAGTTGCATGGGTACATAGATGCTGACTGGGCTAGTAGTATTACAGACATGAGATCTATCAGTGGTTTTATGTTCTCATTTGGGAGTGCTGTTGTGAGTTGGAGTAGTAAGAAGCAGCCAACAGTTGCCTTGTCGAGTACAGAGGCAGAGTACAGGGGTGTTGCTATGGTAGCTTGTGAGGTAGCTTGGTTTCAGAAGCTACTTGGTGACATGGGAGAGCCCGTGGATAGGGCAGTTGTCATATATTGTGATAACATGAGCAACATACAGTTGGCTAGTAACCCAATATATCATGCTAGAACAAAGCACATTGAGGTGCATTATCCCTTTGTAAGGGAGAAGATTCTAGCAGGAGATGTAGATCTGGCATATGTCAGCACATAGGATCAAGTGGATGACATCTTCACGAAGGCATTGGGCACAAAGAAGCTCCACAGGTTTAGGAGCTTACTTGGAGTGCAGTGTGTGGAGTTGAGCTCGAGGGGGTGTGTTGAGATATCGAGCTCAACTAGTGCTCTGAGAGGCGGACATTGATGACCCGCCTGGGTGATAGCTTCTGCATCTACACCACTGGCATGGTTAGTGAGATTATGGGTGATATGCGACCAGTGGGATGACAGGCTATGTGACAGCCATTTTGGATTACTAGAGACTGGCATAGTTATAGCGCCAGCTCATGTTAGTCGGGTTCACATTATGGACCGACCCTTGTATGTTGTAGTAGTTGAGTACTAACCCATATAGTGTGTACTCTTATCTTTATGTTATGTTGGTTGAGTAGAGAAGAAGAAGATTGAAGAAAATTCAGCTATCCATCTCTCTCTTGTGTCTGGCTCTCTCGTGTGTGTGTGTGTGTGTGTGTGTGTGTGTGTTTGCTTGCTTGCTAAGGTTTGAAGCTCTCCCTCTCCCCCACATTCTCTTTATCATAATCCGCCCCATTTGAGTTATAGGAAATTCTCTTTAGCATGTCTTCCATGGGCATTTTCTTGATTGGCGTTATGGGGGGAGACAACTACAGACCGTCTCATATCATCTCCTTTGTGATGAGGTCCTGCTCAGTGCTTCCGTTACTTCGTTACTGTACCTCTCTTGGTGGTTTTGTCATAAGACTTCAGATACTCTGCACATAAAGTTGGGTTGATGGTGCGGGGGAGGACCTCTGCCATTCTTCCCAATCCTACCTTCTCCAGCTTATACTTGACATCTGTATCCTCTAAGATCTACAAACATTCTAGGCTATGATATTGGAGCATAATCTTCCCGTGAGTTGTCTGAATGTCTTTCGTGGTCATGGAATCCTAGAATTCATGTGCATACGACGCCTGATGCTGATGGGAGCTAGAGCTCTAAGAGGATGGAAGAAACAATGGTGTTTCCGCGGCAGCGGTGCTAAAAATGTTATGGGCTACCGCACCTCCCAAGAAGGAACTCCACACAACCGCAAACATGAGAAGCAATAGACACAACAATCATTGGGTACTTACCAATGCTTTGAGCTCATGTCCCTTGAGGCTCCCCAAGTTCGCTTTTAGAAGCTTCACTTCTCCAATCTCCACCTCCATGCTGTCACCTCGGAGCCGCTCGCACCGCAATGCAAGGCAATCTACCTCTCACTCTCTCACACACATGCATGTAAGAGGAACATGCTCTAGAGTACACTCTCACACACTCTCTCTCTCTCCCAAGACGACGACAAGAGCTCTCATAGCACAAAGGGAGATTGTGTCATTTCATTATTATGAGAATTTACCTTTTATAAAACTAGCCCTTATTCACACTTGGGTGCCCAAAACTTACTAACTAAGGTCTTGAGTGGCTAGTATTTCAAAATGTACAACTTTTATAGTGCCTTTACATGACACTTATTAATGTCCTCAATTGGAGGAGCATCTTTGTTAATCCAAAAAGGGGATTAACATTAGCCATTGGGTCATATAGTTGAGTTATTGCTCATTAGGGCATTCCTTTGCGGGACTCAGACCAAGAGAGGCCTCCCAAGTGCCAGCTATTATTGGTTATCCCACTAGCTAGTCGAATCAATGATAATCGTGAGGTCTATGAATGCATGATGGTATGGGACAAAGTTGGGTGTAAGTTGGGCCAAAGTTGTGGGATCTTTAGCTTGGGTGACATTCCTTTGTGGGGCTAAGACCTTGGGAGAGGGGCCTTCCAAGGGCCACAACTACGTGCTCTTTAGCTTGGCTGGATTCACATTGTGTATAGTTTGGAGCCTATGGATGGGTGTGTCATGCTAGCTGAACACCCACCTATTGGACATCCTCTTGGTAATGTTGTGTTGTTGACCATGGGTTACAAGTATTTGGATTTCTTCACATATATGCTTATGTGTGTGTGATCCTTGGGTAGGTAGGTGTGCGTATTGATATGGGGAGTTTCAATGTCCCTCTTATTCAATTGGTTTTCCATGTAAGAAAAACACACTTTAGAGGCTATTCCCACGGCTTCATTTAAGTCGTCCACTTATGCACATGACCAAAAGTGGTCCACTTATGAGTGTCCTACCCACCACCATGATGGTATCTCCTTCACAAGATAGAGATATCCTTCTAACTAGTCATAGGTCCTTCCAAGTCTAGAAGCTTCTAAGCTTATCTAGGTCTAGAAGCTTTAGATCCTACTTGAAGAGATTCTAGGCTCATCTAATTCTAGAAGCTTCTCGATCCTTTTAGTCTAGTCTCATCTAAGCTTCTCGATCCTTTTACTCTAGTCTCATCTAAGCTTCTCGATCCTTTTACTCTAGTCTCATCTAAGCTCCTAAATGGACCCCACATCCCTAGGACAAAATGTCCCGAGAAGACCTCCCACATGCATGCTCCCGCATGCATGATGCAATCTGACCAATTATATCAGCCTCCACGATTTGGCATGATTTTAAAACTTCCTAAGCCGTCTGTTAACTATATGACCACCACCACCTATGGCCATCTTGGTGTCCAAAGTAGGTCTCTCGGGGCATCCATGCTACTCTTGTGCAAAATGATTTCTCCTCATAAAGGGTCCTTACAACATAGAGGTAGCCACGGTTACTACGCAATCACATAAACTAGATGGAGCATTCATATCTAACAAAAAGACTTATTAGTGCAAACTACACATGTGTACTTTGTAGCAATCATAGAGCTAGAGGAAAAATCACCCCATTAATGAGTGAGAGGAAAGAGGGGATACTAAAACAATGGTGAGAAAAGATTGCATACATTTTAATTGGTGAAGTGTTGTTATATTTTTTACCACCTCATTCTATAATACTATAATGATATTAGTGATAAGAAAATCGTTATGCATCCATGTAATAAGGATTGCATATATTTCTAATTGTTGGTGAAGTGTTCTAATATTTTTTACTACTTGATTCTAATCATGCTTGTACACAAAAAATCCTTTTTAGATCAATAACCATTCGCTAATTATTCAGTTACCCCTTG
This sequence comes from Cibotium barometz, assembly GCF_041138505.1. NCBI lineage: Eukaryota > Viridiplantae > Streptophyta > Polypodiopsida > Cyatheales > Cibotiaceae > Cibotium > Cibotium barometz. Next base: position 20,232,837 of record NC_141055.1, on the reverse strand, counting down.
AGAACACATGAAGATGCCATTACATGGCTACAAGGAAAAAAACACAAGCACCATTTAACATTAAAAGAGGATCTTATTGCATGGAAAAGGTGGGCACAATGGGTTTGGTAGTGAAAGCAATTAGAAAAACCCTTTATTCATCTATTAATGTCTCATTGGAAAAGGTGAAAGCAATGAGAAAAACCCTTTATTCATCTATTAATGTCTCGTGGAAAAGGTGACCTTTTTACTTGATTGTACTTATTGAAAAGTTATTGGTTCTAGGAAAAGTTTGGTTTCAATGTGGAGAGTTAGAAAACATAATTGAAGTCTAAGGTTGCAATCAACATAGAACAAAAAGTAGTCTCATTTCAACCCAGCACCTATTGCCCTCTTGCGATTATTGATGCATTGGTGACGATGGGCTATAAGTATGTAAATTGATTCAAGGATATGCTTATGTGTGCATGAGTCTTGGGCAAGAAAGTGTGATTCTTGCTTTGGGGAGTTTCAATGTCCCTCTTGTTCAATTAGTTTTCCATGTTTAATGAATCAACATTAAGGGGCTCTTCATGCCACATTTGAGTGGGCAAGTTATGCACACAATGTCAAGAGAAAACTATGACGATATAGGAAAGAGGTAACTTAAGGCTAACAAGACATTCCTCGACGAGTATCCTCATCTTTCATTAGAGGCATGATTTAACGAAACTGATTGTTGTTGCAACCCCATGACAATGGCTCAGTTGGTAGAAGAGGATGAGTGTTATCCAAGAGGTCCTGTGTTCGTCGATCCTTGTTGGACTATGGTGGATGTGCACCCTTGTACAAAATTGTTGGCGGTGGTATGTGTGAGTTGTATACACAAGCCTCGTGTAAATATCCATTTCTTGTTAATTTCAAGTCCTTACAAAAAAAAACGATCGTTGGCATGGTGGGATCCCGGCGGACACATTATGAGAAGGAGGGCCATATACATGTCAGTGTAGTTTGTTGACTATTGGGATAGGTAGGCATTGTCAACTACAATCAGTGCTGAAATTTGAAGCCTTCATGGGGCATCTAAGCCCTTCAAACGTTCTAGAGAAGGCCTGATAGAAAATAGAGTTGCAAAAAAGGCCATAGAAGGCCACTATTTTGAAATTTCTCTAAATTTTAGTTATAAACATAGTTTATGGCCTTCAAATTGAAGCTTAAGGTAGGCCTTTAAATTTCAGCCCTGACTACAACTCCTCCAATAATAACACCTCTGAATAGGCTTTTAGCAAGTTAGCCGTTTTCATACGGATGCAAAATTCCAAGACTAATAACAAAAGGATACATGCGTTGGCCGGTCAAAAGTGGTGGTTGTTGACAGGTCTCAAGGGCGGCCGGGCGCCCACGAGGGTGGCAGAGCCAAAAATTAAGTAGAAGGGCGCCACACGAGGGTGGCAGAGCCAAAAATTAAGTAGAAGGGCGCCACACGAGGTTAGCGCCAACACGGACACTCTTTAAACCCTCGCTCTAACTAGTCTAGCGGCGTGTTTTACCCATGACTCGGTCTCAGTTTGTATTATTGACTGTTCAAAATGCCAACTTTAGTCGCAACGAGCTTGTTGTGCGCAACCCTTGCCATTAATCCGCCCACCACTCCATAAAACTCTCGCTAGCACGCCCACGAGTCCACAGAGATAGCCTCAAATTTCTCCTCTAAACAAGCCATCTGCGCACTCAAGCCTCTCTCTCTCTCTCTCTCACAGGTGGAGAGCTCTCTCTGCGCTCTTGCGATCTTCATTTTGTTCCTTGAAGATCGTCGGCTATGGCGGAAGTGATGGCCCCCATCTCTCTGCCCTCGCCGGTTGCCTCTACCCCTCCTGCCCCTGTTGAGTACATCTTCCGATCGCGTCTGCCGGATATTGACATCCCTGACCACCTCACTTTGCCTCAGTACATCTTTGAGCGGGCGTCGCTCTATCCGGACAAGGCTTGCATCATCGAGCACACCACAGGGAAGGAGTATTCCTATGCGGAGGTGGAGCTCCTCTCGCGGCGGGTGGCCGCCGGCTTGGCCAAAATGGGGATCAACCAGGGCGACGTGGTAATGCTCCTGCTTCCCAATTGCGCCGAGTTCGTGCTGCTCTTCTTGGGCGTGGCTATGAGAGGCGCCGTGGCTACCACCGCCAATCCCCTCTACAAGCCGGCGGAGATTCATCGTCAGGTGCAGTCCGCCAAGGCCCGCCTCATCGTCACGCAGGCGGCCTATGTCGTGAAGCTGGCAGAAGAGTGTGAACAGCACATCCGCATTCTCACTATCGACAATACAGTAGAAGGATTCGAACACGTCTCCGTCCTGCTGGAAGCGGACGAGAAGGATTTCCCTGACGTGGTGATCGACGCCGACGACGTGGTGGCTCTGCCGTATTCCTCCGGCACCACTGGGCTGCCCAAGGGTGTGATGCTCACTCACAAGAGCTTGATCACCAGCGTGGCGCAGCAGGTGGACGGAGAGAATCCCAATCTGCACTTCTCCACGGAAGATGTGGTTCTATGCGTGCTTCCGCTCATTCACATCTTCAGTTTGAACTCCGTGCTGCTGTGCTCACTGCGGGCGGGCGCCAGCGTAGCCATCATGCAGAGGTTCGAGGTGGTTGGCCTCTTGCAGTTCATTCAGAAGCACAGGATAACGGTGATGGCGGTGGTGCCTCCCATAGTGCTAGCCATCACCAAGTGTCCCACGGTGGACCAATTTGATCTCTCCAGTGTTAGAAAGGTGCTCTCCGGAGCAGCCCCTATGGGCAAGGAGCTCGAAGATGCGTTCAGAGCGCGCCTGCCAAATGCTGTGATTGGCCAGGTTTGCTGCCTAACTCAATCAGCAGTTTAAGCTACATCTAAGTGCATGTATGCCCTTCATAATTTGGTAGTAGATAGTGTTTATTTGTGGTGTTTACTCTTGTAATTTTGTGGCTATTACATGAAATTTAGCTTGATTTATCTGGACCGTTGTCTCAATTTACAGGGCTATGGAATGACTGAAGCTGGCCCAGTTCTGTCCATGTGCATGTCATTTGCCAAGCACCCGATCCCTGTGAAACCGGGCTCCTGTGGCACAGTGGTGAGGAATGCAGAGATGAAGATCGTAGATACAGAGACGGGCGCTTCCGTATCCTACAATCAAGCCGGAGAGATATGCATCCGGGGGAAACAAATCATGAAAGGTGAGAGTGCCGGCCATCTCTTCACCATCATGCCTCAGGAGTAAAAAATTCCTGATCTAAGTAAATCTAGGGTGTACATCGCCCATGAGGCTTCTAGCGTAATAAACTGCCTTGAAACTGGTGATCAATCAGATTTACCATGAATTTTGTGACCAATCACATGTTGGGAACCTTTGTCTTTTCTGAGTAGGGGCATGACGGGAGGGAATGTCCTCCTGCGACTTTCTATCACGGTGTGTCGGAGTCATGGAAGAAGAGGTAGGGAATGCCTTCGGGACTATCTAACACGGTGTTGGAGTCATGACTACAGAGTGTTGTGTAGTCATGACTCCAACACCATGTTAGATAGTCGTGAAGGCAAGTTGGAGTCACGACTACACAGTGTTGTGTAGTCATGACTCCAACACCATGTTAGATAGTCCTGAAGGGATTCCCTACACACTGTGTAGTCATGACTCCAACACCATGTTAGATAGTCCCGAAGGCATTCCCTACCTCTTCTTCCATAGATAGTCGCGAAGGCAAGTTGGAGTCACGACTACACAGTGTTGTGTAGTCATGACTCCAACACCATGTTAGATAGTCCTGAAGGGATTCTCTACACACTGTGTAGTCATGACTCCAACACCATGTTAGATAGTCCTGAAAGCATTACCTACCTCGTCTTCCACAATGTCGAATTCTGCAGTTAATATCGCTTCAATAAGCATGTGTATTCATGTGCTTCATGATGTTTGATGACAGGATACCTTGAAAATCCAGAAGCCACAGCCTACACGGTTAGCAAAGATGGGTGGCTGCACAGCGGAGATGTAGGCTATGTTGATGAAGATGATGAGGTTTTTATTGTGGACAGAGTCAAGGAGATTATTAAATACAAAGGCTATCAGGTACTAAGTAGCAATTGCTGCAGGAATGAGGAGGGATATATAGTTGGGATGGTTTCTTTTTTGGTGTGTAGCTAGTTTAGCAAGCTTGCTCTTGTGATGATTGATGTGATTTTTCTCCACTTTCTAGGTGCCTCCTGCTGAGCTGGAGTCAATGCTGATTGGGCTTCCTGGAATTCACGATGCAGCAGTTGTACCGTAAGTTCTTCGAGAATCGACTATCCCTGCTACTGTGCTGCTAGTGTATTTTCTTTCTCTTTTCGTCTTTGTAAGCTCCTGGGGTCTAGCAGTGCTTAGCCAAAATTGGCAAAGCAATGCACAACGAAGCCTCCTGCAGGTTCCTGGCAGCCAATCCATCAAAGTTTACCCAGCATTCAATGCCTTCCCGCATGGGGTTTTGTTAAAAAGAAGCCCCCTGTCACCTGTGTGACCTTGGTCTTATGGGGCCTGTTCAACCCCTTACCAAGGGCACCAAGGGAAGCCTGAAGCCCCCTACTTGCCCCTCTCTGAGAGCTGCGTCCCATCGGTACTTACAGGGGTTGTGGGGGGTGGAAATTGTCCAATAACCGTACTTAAAATTAACCAAAATTTAATCCCTGACCAATTATTTTGGAGCCCTATCAAATCCTCCAGAAAATGAGGTCTTAATGTAGTGAGATAGCCAATAATAAGGTGATTAGAGATTCTTTTCATAGTCTGTCCACCTGCAGTGGGACGACTCCATTTACAATCCCCTTCCTGCCCCATGTAACCCTGTGGGACGGGGCTCTAACACGATGGTGCAGCCAGCAAAGGGTTTCAAAAAGAAAACCCAGAGAGAAGGCTACCCAAAGTAGATTTTATTCACTTAATGGCCAAGCTTCAATTTTGAAGTCCGTTGCAAAATTGCATCTTTAATGCTTAGTGGATGCAGTGACCGCCATTATGATCGGTGCTTAATCAATCTTTCTTCTTTGGCCAAACAGAGAGCCAGATGATGCTGCCGGGGAGCTTCCTGTTGCCTTTGTGGTGAGATCCAGTGGATCAGATATCTCAGAAGAGGAGATCAAGCAATACATAGCCAAACAGGTAAGAGAGTACTGAGAATAGATGTGTGAATAGATGTGTGAGGCATGACCGCTGGTGATGGCAAGGTGGTGGACACACGTAGTGGTAGAGATGGTGGGCACTGTGCTGTGTGCACACGAGAATCTCATCTCATGGTGTTGATATTGTGGTAGCTGGAGGTGGTGAGGGGCACTGTGTTGTGTGCACACGAGAATCTCATGTCATGGTGTTGATATTGTGGTAGCTGGAGGTGGTGGGGGGCACTGGTGCTGTGTGCACACGAGAATCTCATGGTGTGTGTGACTGAATGTGTGTGGGCAGGTGGTTTTCTACAAGAGAATCTGTAAAGTGTACTTCATCGAGGCCATCCCCAAGTCGCCCACAGGGAAGATACTGCGAAGAGAGTTGAAAAAGAAGCTTGCTGACGAAGCCGCCCTTCGGAAATCGCAAAACGCATGATAGTTCAAGACCTATTTTCTGAGGAACATTTTCCTAGCTCCCCCATTTTGTTGAATAGGAGTGTGTGGACCAACTCTGCGCATTCACATTCCGAAATATCCTGTGCTATTCTTCTTCTTGGTGTAAAGTGCAAGCCAAACTCCCCTCTCATCATTTGCTTTCCTGTTTTTTAAATTTGCGTTTCTACTTTAATGTCATTTTCTATGAATTTCGTATCCATGTAGCATCTCTCCAGTTCTTGTAAAATTTACTTCCACAGTTTTTAAAATAAAATGCAAAATAAACGGTGCTCGAAATTTCTGTAATAGCTTTGTAGAAGTTGAATTATAAGATCGATAATGTGTCGAAAAAGAAGTGAACGCGTGGTGGATTGGTGGAATCGTTTTTTTTAAAAAAAAGCACTCCATGTGCATTTCAATTTGTTGCTGCCATAAATCTTTACCGTCGACAGCAAGAGTTCAATTCACTCGAACCATGGATAGAAAAACCAAAAACAAAAAGTAGACAAACCGCTTTTAGATCTTTTACTTTTTCACAAAAAAAAACCAGTTCTTCTGGGTCTCGTAAGTGCATCGTACTTTACATTGACATTACCTTTGACGAGGAACGCGCTTTTGGGGGAAGAGGTCACATGTGTAACGGATGAAGGAACGTGGAAATTTTAAAAAATATAATCGAACATTTTGCAATAACTGTCAATATGTAAATGTATGCATCCAACTCGATAACAAGAGCGTCTCGAGCAAGGGTAAGGCACCCTAAGAAGAAGCCAACATTACTTGAGTTATCTTAAATGAGTAGAGCTACTGAAATATTCATAGCTTGAGATGTTTCTCTTAAATTGTTCAAGTAGTTAATATGAGCATTGCTTGAGTTAACCCTACGTAGAGGGTAGAAGTGGCCATGAACACGTTGGGACATTGTTTTGAAAGCAACAAAGTACTTGAGTTAATATGAGCATTGCTTGAGTTAATATGAGCATTGCTTGAGTTAACCCTACGTAGAGGGTAGAAGTGGCCATGAACACGTTGGGACATTGTTTTGAAAGCAACAAAGTACTTGTTATGTACGAAGGATTGACGGCCTCCACAACCTTGGATGGTGGCCTTGGTGTCAACACTATCACCAAGGATTACTGTTGGTAGGCTTGGAGAATCCTCACACTCATAGGCACAAGCCTCATGGTTAAGGTTTTGGTGATGAGAACACAACTTAATCCTCAGTACTTCACTTCTACCATAAGTTCATGTTGATGGATTAGGGTCATACACAATGATCCTTGGAAGGCCTTAGGTGAGGGAAGCAAAGGCTTGTTCGTGATTGGGAAACCAATCGTATCTATATACGCAAAGGCACTCGGGCCTCAAAAATGAATTTGAAGATAGGGAAGACTCTCATCCTATGGGTTTTAGGCATTCTCGCCAATGAGTTCGATAGAACTATCATCATCGCTTCAATCAACATGTGTAAATGTTGTAGCAAGTTGTTGGATAGTGAAGATTAGAACCAAGACTCCGAGCCTCTTCCAGAACCTGGCAACTCTGAGGATTGGATCCATGTCTTGGCAATTCCCAAAAGCTTGGAAACAAGATTGGATGGGATGGAAATATCCTCCATGTTCATGCTTAGTACAACATCCCTTTTGGATTGGATGGGATGGAAATATCCTCCATGTTCATGCTTAGTACAACATCCCTTTTGGAAGCCAATGACAACTTTGAACCACGAGTAGCTAGTGATTTATCTAGCAAGGACTCCTCTGCAAGGATCAACTTCCACAGTTGTTACATAATGTCCATCATTTGGCGAAACCAGGACTCTTGCGATTCTAGTGTGCCTTGCTAGTGAATTGGTATCATGGGTAATCTCGCATTAAATACTAGTTACCTAGTGTAATTGGTATAGCTTGAGACCATCCTTGATGGGTATATGTTATCGAAGTGTAACAAGTAGTGCCATTCTTGACAACTATGTGTTGTCGAAGACACGTGGACTATGCTAGACACCTGCACATTCTAAGTGTAACAAGTGGTTTATGCAAATGGCATGCGATGCTAGATGATGTGTATAGTGATATGCTCATCGAAGTGTAACAAGTGGTAAGACATGCCATGCTAGATGATGTGCATAATAATACTCTCATCAAAGTGTAACAAGTGTTGAGTCTGTTATGTTTGTGCCCATCAACGTTTCATATTGGGATTAATTGTTGTGATAGCAATCAATTGAAACAACTAATGTGTTTACGTTTGTGAGATAGGTGATGAGCATTGCATTCACACATCGAGGATCTTGTCTATATCATCTTGGATTATTAGTTCATATGGGTTATTTTGTTGGCCATCTGTCAAATGATTGTATATATTATTTGTGCGCGCATAAAAATCTAGAAGAGGAAGAAGAGAAAAGCTTAAAGACTCTCTTGGACAAAGGTTAAATGATTTATGGGAACGTTATGGACTATTGGATGGAGAATAAGATCTAAGGCTTGCAATTCAATGTCACCTTTACTCTCAAAACTTCTGTGAAGCCACATTAGGGGAAATTTGAACTCAAATTGGGTTAAGGATTTGTACACATTCTTTCTCTACAAAAATGGGCTAAAAATCAACTCAAAAGTGAGTAGAGTTTAGACATTTGGAATCTACTCTTGGAAACCTTTCTAATGTTATATAGTATGACAAAATTTTTTTCATATTCAAGAAGTCTCCCAATTTGGTGATAACATATGGCACATTACATACCACATCATCACCAAATTTGGGGACTTCCTGAATGTGTAAAATTTCATGCCGTGCTATATATCATTGGAAAGGTCTTGAAGAGTAGTTTTCAAATGTCTAAACTCCGCTAACTTTTGAGTTGATTTGCACAAAATTTATCATGAGCCCATTTTTGTAGAGAGAGAATGTGTGCAAATCCTTAAAGGGCACAATTTGAGTCCAAATTTCCCTTAATGAAAACCACCCTTCTTGAAGAAAAAATGGTCTTTTTCCAACTCCTAACCACTCCATGATCCGATCATATGGATGGAATCAAGGATTGAAGGAGACTTAACCTCAATTCTCATATTGCTAAACCCATGGCAGTATTTGAAATGTACAATGGATGGCTATGGTGGGCTCTCAAGCCAATTTTGAGAAAAGAAGAGAAATCACTTTTTGTGTCTTTGCAGGCTGTTAATCTTTTGATTAAAGATCGATCAAGCTAGATTTTCAAGCTTTCCAAAAGAATAATTTTTCTTCTCTCTCCATCGATTGACGGCGCTTCACGAATTCGGGCTGTGGCGGATTTTTCTTTTTCTCTCTCAGTCGCTCCCCACCGTCCCACTCAAAAGCTCAAAAGATTTATATTATTCAAAATCTCTCTCTTCGATTGTGCATTTGGTGATTTTTATCTCATTCTCTCTTCCCTTGCATTGACTGCTGCCATCTTTCTCTCATTCTTTCTGTTCGCTGTGACCGTTGGCTATTAGTTTTATTTTCTTTTTTCTTATTTTCCATCCTCTTTCCTTTCTCAATTGTCCACCCAATTACTATTTATCTTTTCCATTGTTGAAGCTCTACACTTCAAGAAGTAAAAGCTTTCAAGCTTAAAAATCTTGATTCTCTCAAAAGCTTCTACAAGGGTACACTAAGATGCAAAGTTTCAAAAAGGCTACATCTTCAAAATTTGCAATCTCAAAGGTTACTTATGGGGATTCCATCAAGAATTCAAAGGCAAAGTTTATTGAGTTTTCTATGGCGAGTTCATGCTCGCTCTTGGGGGGTTCACCTAAACTATGTAAGTGTAGCACGTGAGTTCAACAAAAGGGATATATTAATTCAAAAAAGTTCCAGAATTACATTCACAAGAGAGGTTTTTAAAACCAATTTTTAAAAAAACCGTAAGTTTATGAAAAAAAGGGATCATTTTATTCATAAAAGTATGTAAGTGTAAGGGGTTTTTAAAATACCCCTTGAACGCACGTGATACATAAAATTTCTTAGAGGCGAACCCCCCTGAGTGCCCTCTTTGATACTACTCGACAGACTCTTGGCAGTTTTGGATTTTCTTCTCACAGGACCTGTTTCGACTTCTTACAAATTACAGGTGAAAGCTAAGTATTATTTCAGTAATTTTTATTTCTACATTTAAAATTTACACCTTTTATCGATCTACATCTCTTTTTATCATGAATCCTCTACCCCCAACCATTTAATACCAAATTCACGCACTCTAGAATGAGAGTCTAGTTGAGGAGTTGAGAAGGGATCTAGAGGATAAATTATCATGTAAGAAGAGGCATAGAGGTGCTCGTAATGGTGAATCTTCAGACTTTGATGGTGATCAAATTCAGAGAATCGTGCAAGCTACTCTTAGAGCTTAGGAGTCTAGGAAGGAGAAAAAAATTAGCTGCAAAGCTTTTACCTTTCAAAGTTTTGATGGCAAGAAAGATGCTCGCACAATACTTGCATGGCTTAGTTAACTTAATGATTACTTTTTGGAGGAGAAATTCTCTGAGAAGGATAAAATCAAGTGTGCTAGTAATCATTTAGTAGAAAGTGCAGCATTATGGTGGAACGTGACTAGAACCAGAAGCAGAAACCTAAATCTTGGAAGAAATTTCAAAAGTTCATCAAGAAGGATTTCTTACCCTCATAATACAAAGCTAGGCTAGACAATGATGGGCCATCTTTAGATAGCTTGAGAAAGAGAATATATCCGCTTATGTGGATAGATTTTGGCAAACCTTGTTATAAATACAGGTGATTGAGAAAGTTCACAGCAAGGATTAAAGAAGGAATTTTATAGTAGGTTTAAAACCCAACATTCGATCAGAAGTAAACATGTTTCAACCACACTGCCTTAGCTCGGCCATTTCCTTAGACATAAATTTTGAAAGATAAAATGGCATCCCAAAGGAAGCAATGACACCTCAAACCTCAACATCAAAGTTAAAACCTATCAAAAACCATTTGATAAACCCCTAAATGGAAATAACACTGGCATTGATAGCAAGGTTGATGATTCTCAATAAGCTAATAAAGATGATTCAAAGGAAGTAATGACACCTCAAACCTCAACATCAAAGTTAAAACCTATCAAAAACCATTTGATAAATCCCTAAATGGAAATAACACTGGCATTGATAGCAAGGTTGATGATTCTTAACAAGCTAATAAAAAAGTGTAACAAGTGGTAAGACACACCATGCTAAATGATGTGTATAATAATACTCTCATCGAAGTGTAACAAGTGTGGCGAGTGTTTTGTGTTTGTGCCTATTAATGTTTCATATTGGGATTAATTGTTGTGTTTAGGTTTGTGGTGATGAGCAGTGCGTACACATGGAGGATCTTATATATATCATCTCGGATTATTATTTCATATGGATTATTTTATTAGCCATGTGTCAAATGATTATACATATTATTTATGTGCACTTGTGCGTGGCGTTGCTATTTTATTATCACGTGTATTAGAGAAATTTTGGTTATTTGACACTTAGTGTGTGAACAAACTTTAGTGCTTGAGTTATTTTTGTAAAGTGAAAAAGAAAAGCATAATTTTGTATGCATAACGATTTATTAGCTCCTTGTGCTATATTTTGAATACAATTCTCAAAATACTCATGGCGTGAAAGTGGAGTTGCACACATGAGGGAGGGGGGGGATTGCACCCAATTGTGTGTCGATGGTGATGCTTTCTCTATTTTCAATCTTTTACGTTATGATTTAATCTTTTTAATTAAATTCAAGCCTATGATTTGTTTCTTGATGTATATGTCAGGTTGATTAATTATTTAAGGAGTACGTGAGGTCCTGTGACAACAGTGCCTATAGTCACTTGGCCAAGGAGGAGAAAACTCCATAGAAAGCCTAAGAAGATCTTCACCCCATGAAGATGGTGGAGAGCCACATGCTTTACGATGGCCACATTCTTTATATGATGGCACCACATTCTTTATATGATGGCACCACTACGGTAAAAAAAAGTAAATCTTGTTGGCCCTGGTGAAGTGTTGAAATATACAAGTGAATGAGTGTGTGCGGGAACAAGCCCTTATAGCAAGAGGCTGTAAAAGAGAGTCTGTAAATGAGTGAGAAGCAGTGAAAAGGTGAGAGGTATCTATTGGGAGAGAATAAAGGGTAGCATGAGAAGTTCTAGGATGTGTGGAGATGTTCTGGGAAAAGTGAAGAGGTGGAGAGAATCAAGGAGAGATCAGTGGGATTAGATGCTTGACATCTTGTGGATGTAAACACTATAAATTGAGGCATTGGCCTAATGAGTATTTTTTGGTTTTTGAGTATCCATGCCTACATTAAGCTATCAGTTAATTGCTCACTAATCTTATCTTAATCATCATCTAATCACTTTGCTAATGATGTTGATTCTTGCATTTGATCCACCATAGATCATCACTTTGCTTGCATTTTAACATGGTATCAGAGCCTAGCTTAGGATCCATCCAATTTATGAGCTTATTATCTTACTAATCATCCTATTAATTAGGATTAAGAGATAATCACTTCTTTAGTCTTTTTCAACAAGCTCTCTGCACCCCCAGCTAGTGGAGGGGCTTGATCTCCCTCCAGGCTTAACATTAGGCAACAAGCTACTAGCCACATCTAGCTACATCCCCACGCATCAACCAGTCGCGTCAAATCGCTAAACCGCCATTGGGAGAGCTGCAAAAAACCTCGAAATTATTGGCACCAAATTTCTGAGGGAAATTGAAGATCTACACTCACATAGAAGGAATTGGTCTAATTCCTCTTGGCCCCAGGGGTTTACAAGGGTGTTCTACATGCTGGTGATGTCAGATTTGTGAAATTTCTCAAGGAGAAGTGGCATCAAGCTCTGCATCAAATCTGCAAGTGACTTTGGTAAAATAGAGATTAAGCATTCAATGTTTGATCAAATCTTTTGTTTCTTGGCTTGATACGCTACTAGACTAATTGCTATTGATCCCCTTGAAAAAGGAGTTGAGCTCATTTTAACTCTAAGGCCCTAGATCTGGCCTCCCTGCACACTCTGTTTTTTGCACACAAAATAGGGGATTATTTTATTAATCAGTGATTAATCAGCACTAATCACTATATTTTGGTGCAATTGAGGGTTTAAATTTACCATTGGGTATCTGATACAGATCCCTATAACTTCAGATTACAATTCGGAGATGGTTTGATACTCCAACCATTCAGTACAGATTTATTACCCTTGGCTTTATGTAATTTTTGGTGAAATTATGCTGATAAATCTGTTGTAATCATCATTTAACACTAGATTTGAGTTGTAAAAGGGTAGACACTGCCCTTGAATCTTGAATTGGATCAAGAGGTAATACCCCCTTCACATCATCATGAGCATGGCACAAGAAATAGCTAAATTTAATGGGGAGCAATTTTATACATGGTCAACAAAAACCATGTATTTTCTCATGAGGAAAAATCTGTGGGGGCTAGTTGAGGGAAGAGATGAATGCCCAGAGGTGATTGGAAAAAATGAGTGGAAGAGTAGGAATGAGAAAGCATTAGGACTCATTGCACTCAGTTTAAATGATGAAATCATTCACCACATCACAGGGATACAATGGGCAAAAGAGGCATGGGATGCATGGGCAAAAGATGCATGGGATGAACTCAATAAATTATTTGGCACTCAAGCAAAAAATTCAAAGATAAATCAGCTAATGATGCAATTCTACAAACTTGATATGAAGGAAAATGAACCTTTAATCACACACTTGAACAAATACAAAAGCATTAAGAAACAACTGGCAGCCATTATTGTAAGAAGGTAGAGGATGATGAGGCACTAGCAGTGCCTTTTGAAGAGTGTGGACAAAGGAGAATATGAAAACATTGTGGCAACCTTAAAGAATGTACCTGAATTGAAGCTGCATGAGATAGAAGGAGCTCTACTAGAGCAAGAGACCAAGGTCAAAGAGAAGAAAGAGGTGGACTCAACAGCTGGAGAGGAAAAAGCATTCTTCATCGAGAGGAGGATTCTCACGAGGACGACGACCCGATGAGGAAGAGGCAAGGGAGGAGGAAGGAACTTCACTTGCCACCACAACTATGGGAAGCCCAGGACACATGGCAAGACTCCCAGCAAACCCAGTGAAGAAGGAACAACATCGGCAAACTTCAGGGAGACTCCTAAGGAAGTGGAGTCAGATCATCTTTTCTGAGAGAGAAAGAGAGAGAAACCCCACAACCTAATGTAACCTGCCCCAACAGAGTAAAACCACATCTGAGCCACCCCGATGATGTAGGCCATGTGGTAGATGTATGTGTGAGCACTTTAGTCAAGGTCACGGGCACTTGTAGTAGCCTTGGACATATAGAGAGAGAGTGTCAAGGACTATGAATTAGGGACTTGAGGCACTGCCAGTGGTCGGGCTACCAAGTAAGAGGGAAACTTGGTATAGGGTCCAGGTGTGCTAGGATTATTCACTTGAGGGGAGGTGTTGAAATATACAAGTGAATGGGTGTGTGCGGGAACAAGCACTTAGCAAGAGGCTGTAAAAGAGAGTCTGTAAATGAGTGAGAAGCAGTGAAAAGGTGAGAGGTATCTACTGGGAGAGAATAAAGGGTAGCATGAGAAGTTATAGGATGTGTGGAGATATTTTGGGAAAAGTGAAGAGGTGGAGAGAATCAAGGAGAGATCAGTGGGATTAGATGCTTGGCATCTTGTGGATGTAAACACTATAAATTGAGGCATTGGCCTAATGAGTATTTGCTGGATTTTGAGTATCCATGCCTATATTAAGCTATCAATTAATTGCTCACTAATCTTATCTTAATCATCATCTAATCACTTTGCTAATGATGTTGATTCTTGCATTTGATCCACCATAGCTCATCACTTTGCTTGCATTTTAACATGAAGAACCTAAGCCAATGTTTATTACCAAAGACCTCACCCTTGAGTAAGAAGGAGAAATAATAGCCTTTGTGAAAGAATTTCAAGATATTTTTTCTTGGAAATGTACTGAAATGAAAGGAATCCCTCCACACCACCATTCCTATGACATGAAAAAAAAACATCTAAACAAAGATCCTATCACATTAAGCCTTATGACGGAGTGTATCTCCTTTGGAAGATAAACTGGAAGTTAACATTAGAAGAGAAAATTTTGACTATAGAAGAACGAGAATTACTTATATACCAACTTAGGGGGGATAAGGAACATGTACCTACATAATAGCTTGAGGGAGAAAAACAAGTAACTATAGGTGTATTCAAGTGGGTAGTAGCCCTAAATGAGGGTTACATTTAAACATTAAAGAAGGAAGTGGAGTTCTATAAACAAAAAAGAAGACATATGGGAGCTAAGCTTACTAAATTAAGTAGACGAGGAAATATAGATTACCCTAATCGAACGAGTCCTAAGGTAAGAGAGGTAGATTTTTGGGAGTGAAAGGAAGTGCTATGGTGATGTGTCAGGCCAATGTGAGTACAGAAGGGAAGAAAAGGAAATAGCACTTAACTGCGTAATGGTTGAGTTATCTAAAAGACAAGAGGAGGAAATTCGTGAGTGTCATGATATTGTGCCCTACATACCAGTGACCATAGGAATGAAAGATGAAGCTAAAGGCATAATTAGGTCTAATCGTCATGGTCTTCTAGAGGAAGTACCTATGCGTGTTTCTCGAGAGATTACTAGAGTGTCTAGTGAGAGATATAAGTCTACCTACGTGTGTGATTGAGGAACAGAGTTGTCCACATTACATATTTATGATGGGAAGTATTTGTTAGTAGGTTTAGTTAGAGGGATCCATCCCATCTAGAGGATTTTGGAAATGTCTTAACTAAGCATTCAACTATATTTACATGGTCTTACAAAGATTTA
Organism: Cibotium barometz; assembly: GCF_041138505.1. Classification (NCBI taxonomy): domain Eukaryota; kingdom Viridiplantae; phylum Streptophyta; class Polypodiopsida; order Cyatheales; family Cibotiaceae; genus Cibotium; species Cibotium barometz. The sequence goes on along the minus strand of NC_141055.1, from coordinate 20,217,430 downwards.
AAGGGAGTGAAACCAGAGCTCTAATAGTATTATACATTAGGTAAAATATGGACTCTCATTTTTGCCCGTTAAGGATTTCCACACCTCCTCTCTCTAGAAAATTGGGCTCCTGGTGTAATTTTTGTAGATCAACTCAAAAGTGAACAGAGTTTGGACATTTAGAATCTACTCTTCGAGACCTTTCCAATGATATATAGCATGATAAGCAATTTTGAATATTTAAGAAGTCCCCAAATTGGTGATGATGTAACCTTTGAGACCTTTCCAATGATATATAGCATGATAAGCAATTTTGAATATTCAAGAAGTCCCCAAATTGGTGATGATGTGGCATGTCAAGAAGTCCCCAAATTGGTGATTTTTCTTGGAGACTATCATAATAGGTGAAACCCTTTCACTGTAAGCTACGGAGGATAGATAAATCTTGCATTTAATAACTTAGTCTATTTAGCTTTAACAAGCTCTGCACCCTTTGTAAGTTGTAATAGGTGTTTAATAGGAATATTCAAGTGGGTATATCCTTGAATCTAGAAGACTGTGTTGTTGGCATGGAACATGTGTTTAATAGGAATATTGAAGTGGGTATATCCTTCAATCTAGAGAAGTGTGTTTTTGTCATGGAACTTTGGCACTCTCTCAGGTCATATAGTATCCAAGAATAATATTACTACAGATAAAGTGAAGCTCAGGAAGATCAGTGAGTTACCACCTCCTAAAAATCTTAAACAATTACGGGTGTTTTTAGGTCATGTTGTGAACTATTATCATCGTTTTATCACAAACTTTGTGGTCGTTGCTTAGACTTTGAGTGCATTGTTATGAAAGGACAATCCTTTTATCTAGACAAAGGCATATCAGGAGGCTTTTGAGATTCTTAAAAGCAGAGTTTAGTGGAATCTTCAATATTTATACCTCCAAATTGGATTAAGGAATTTCATATCCATGTGGATGCCTCGATGATGGTAGTCAGTGTGCAGTGTTATGTAAGTCTGATTGTAACGTTGCCATAGCGGAGAAGGGCATGAAGATTTATTAGGCTCCACCCAGCCACCATAGAGGGGAGTGTGGATAACTCCACACTCCAAGGCACTTTAAGGGGCCTCCCCACCCATAAGCTTGCCTAGTTACCCAAGTGCTCCGACTTGGGTGCCCTCACCCCTAGACCCCGGCGAATGTACCCATCGTCCACACTCTGGTGTTTGGGCTCTACATTCGGTCAAGCTCCCCACACACCATACATGCTACGTGACATTACCCCCCCTTAAGAATAGTTTTCATCCGTGAAAATAAACCGGGGAAAAGATTTGGTAAATGTTCTTAGTTGGTTCCATGTGGAGGCTTTCTCCGGCCTATTCTTCCACTTAAGAGGTACCTATCGATACACATTATACCTTGTGTTCTGATCTATGAACCCAAGAATCGTCCTTGGTTCATGTGGAAATGACTATGAGTCCAAGAACTTAACCAAAAGTTAGGAAGAAATACGTTGTCCTGATGGATCACTATTTTTAGCATTATGAAAACTGGATGCACTAGTGACAGCAAATCAAGTTTGTAGGCTACACTACCATCTATAGCTCTACAACTATAGGAGATATAGACTGGAATCCATGTGTCAAAATAAATGGAGTAAATCTAGTAATCTAGTTGTCTTTGAATGTTTCAAAGTATTCTAAGAAAATTCCAAATATGGTAGGTAGGAACTCCTTCCAATTGGGTTGCTTGTTTGTTAACATGTGCATGAAGCATATCCTCTAGCACTTAGTTGACTCTCTCTGCCTGACCATTGAGCTACGCATGGTCGGTCGTACTCATACTTAGAGTAGTGTCCAACTTTTTGAAGATTTCTCTTTAAAAGAACTATCAAACTTCCTATCTCAATGAAACACTATATCTATATAGTTTGTAGAGACGTTTGATAAAGAGCCTAGCAAGCTCATATGTTTTTCACATCTTTTTAAGTTATAATACACGGCGATCTAAGTCAACCTATTTATTCTTCCCTTCAAGAAGAGTTTTTGTTCGTAAAAACTGTCAAGAAACTATAAACAAGTGTTTGTGTGCAGACCGTGCACTCATCTATGCTTGAGACTTCCCTGAGAACTATGATAAGGGAAATAGGAAGCAAAATCTTTTTTTTTCCCTCAAGTATTATGACAAAGGAAACATATAGCACTAGCTAGTGTTGCATTTGGAAGCACTAAACCATAAGCATAGCTTGCAGCAATGAAACATAAAGCACTACTAAGATATCAAATAACATCATGCCTATTGTGCCTTAGAAGTTCTCAAATTCTCAAAAACTTCACTGAATGTTCTTGAAATCCAAGAGATTTCTTTGCATATTTTGTGACATCAAAGATATTTCTTTTGTGGTTAGAAACCACATTAGCACAACCAATTTACATGACTGCAAGTCTTTAGCATATTTTGTGACATCAAAGATATTTCTCTTGTGTTTAGAAAAACCACATTAGCACAACCAATTTACATGACTGTTACAAGTCTTTAGTAATTTGAACTATATTACATAGTAAAATGTTCAATTGACAAAGTGCATAGTCTGAGGAAAGCTACACTTTACCCTCTCAAAAAACTTCGTGTGTTTCCCCAAGAACAGTTTTACGTCCTTTGTTCTTCCTAGGATACAAGTCTTTAGTAATTTGAACTATATTACATAGTAAAATGTTCAATTGACAAAGTGCATAGTCTGAGGAAAGCTACACTTTACCCTCTCAAAAAACTTCGTGTGTTTCCCCAAGAACAGTTTTACGTCCTTTGTTCTTCCTAGGATTATTCACATATCTTACAATGAAGATGATGTTCACATAGACAACATCTATGTGATTTATAGTGTCTACGCACTACTATAGAAAGCAAGAGTAAAATGCAAGAAATGAGAGTCATACAACCCCAAATCCTATGAGTGAAGACATTCCTATTCACATGTCTACTCTGGAAACCACTATGGGTTCTTGACACTAAAACCCTATGACTCAATGGCCAGCTATGTCTCTATGGACACATTTATGGGCTACCATGCTGATATGTAAACGTTAGTAGCACCATCCACATACACCTTTACAGGTGTAGGCTCACTGGACACTACTACTAGTAAGAATTGAAAATTCCTTTCTTGTTGAAGTGGTTTGTATATACATATGCTACGATATGGGGTTTAGGTATGCCTCCAACACACCTTACATTGATAGACAAACAAACTCAATATTTGTACTTCGAGATTGCTATGACATGAACATACTCATCCAATTGTGTTTAGCACCAATATGAAGTCTGAGGTATAACATTTCCTTGTTATCTCCTCATTACAATGGCAATGCACTATCTACCAGTAGGTGGCAATATACTACCCAGTTGTAATTGACGATAAACAAGGAATACTAGGTTCTCGTATAAACTTCATAAATATTTCCAAAACACAAATTAGTACAAGTTGGGTTTTTTTTGGGTCATGTTTGCTTGGCAAAGTTGAACTACGTTCCCTTTATCCTGTGTATCTAATGGCACCAAATCCTTCCCTCGATTTAGTTAAGTAGCTCCGTACTCATGGATATACTCTTTTTGAGTTGGAATATCTAAAGGAGCCATTTCTTACAAGAGGCTCAAGCCACTTTTACTAACAAAATGCTCATTAGATTAACTTTAAACCTTTGGCATTACAACACAAAGTTTGGGGTATTTCAACAACAAATCATTGTTGATCAAATGATATATTTGAACTCTATGGTTCAGTATCAAAATATGAGTCTTGCTAGGCCGTGATAGTAGCCTTAGACATGAATAAAAATAGCAAAGTCCTTCAAGAACTTGCCTAAAGACTTTATGAATCCACCTTATGGGCTACTTGCCACCATGACTGAGCATAGTGTGAAAGCACTTCCACACCTATTCAAGTACACACTAAACATCCTTGCCAATTTGGACACACAAAATTGGCAATTTCAGGGATTTATCTAGAATATGAAGCACCTAAGGTTTGTGACTTTCCATAAAATTTGATCTGCTTGGAAGCCAACACCAATATCATTTAGATTAAACTACCACTTTTTCTTTGATAAATTTATCACCCCCATTTGACACAAGGTCAACTAGACATGAAGGGCCCACCCTTGAGCACTCTGTCTCAATACATAACCTAAGAGACTCGTTTGATCAATCTAGATCAACACTCACTCTTTTTCTCACAGACTCCTCTGCTAATCACTCCTGATCAGGACTCCTTTCTGTGACAAGGAAGGTGATGATTGTTGTGGAAAGCGCGCACACGTACATCAAGCTATGCCTAATAATAGAACAATCAAGTTAACTATCGGCACTCTGTACCAGCATTAAGATTGATACTTGAGTGTAATCATTCCAGACTAACACTAGATTTCTTGTGGTTTATCTTTAATCTCTCTTGATCAGCTCCCTACCTTGAGTTTACTTCTAAACCACCTTCTTTAGCTCTAAACTCAATATCCATGCCAAGAGACCTCTCTGATCACCCTGTATCAGCACCCCCTCTAGACACAGTAGACTATGGCCACAACTACCAACGGTTGAGAAAATCTATCAATAACATAATCTATGTAGTGACTATGCACCATAAACCAACTTTTATGTGTTTTCCTTCGGGTCCCATACCACCAAGTTCATAAGATTCTGCGTAGAACATTTGATGTCCTATACCATCAAATGATAATGAGAACTATTATGACACAAAAAGTGAACCTTATTTCTTTTGGTGGTTAGATGAATCCAAATCCCCAAAACCCAAGAGTGATGTAAAATATCACCATTTGTATAAGGGAGAATTTATTTTCTAAGGAAAGTTCAGTTGTTGCAACAGCTGGCGGCGGGGAGTGTTCAAAGGATAGCTCACGCAGCAAAGCCTGCCCAAGTCTTGACTAGCCTCGGTACGGTTAAAATGGTGCACTTCCGATGGTACGATGGACGAGGGCCGACGAAGCGGTCCCTGAGTGAAGTGCCAGGACACCGAAGGAGGATCTTGGAGGGTTCTGACCAGGCGATGCACGAGCTCGCACTGCCTAGGACACCCATACTCGCTCTAGAGTACACTTTTAGAGTTAATCTGATAAATCTTGGGATACGTGTTACCCCAACCACATGGATTTCAAAACTTTATGGAGTTACAGCATGAAAACAAGGAAATTCACAAAACTCATATTTCTCCTAAGATGGCATAACATGTCATATACACCCCCAATTATCGAAGAAATGGAACATAGCCCTATTCCATATAAACTTGAGTAACTACATGCTCAAATTTAAACACAGTGAATAACAAATAATAAATGGCCTTACTACTTCAGTTGTATGTACTCGAAATCTGTTGATTCCGAGTTGAGACTACTATGAACCCCATAGCTTAGGATTGCTATGAATCTCAAAAGCTACTCAAAATTTCTCAAATTTGAGTTTGAAATCTTTGCAAACCTCACATCTTGAGATTACTACGAATCTCTGTAAGATTTCTACGAATATTAAAAGAGATGAAACATCCTTCTAGCTTTAAAAATATTTAACAGTTTGAGGTAAATAAGGTGGGAAGAAAGCTTCCCACTTTCCCCCTTCCCATAAAAAGGGTCAAAACCCGACTCAAAAATCTATGCAAGCGGAAGATGTTTCTCAAATTGAATCAATGTTCAAAGCTTGAACATAACTCACATTTTCTTGTGAAGCATAAACTTGGTTTGGTGTGTTGAAAACCATGCACAAAGGCTTGCGTCTCTACAAACCAAGTAATGTTGCTATACCAAGGAAGCAAACAACACTATAGTTGTTCAATAATGCAACTTGACGTTCACAACGACACAACCCTACTGTTATCAAATGACCCAAAGACATTTTCTTGTCAACTAGTGGCAAGAATAGTTGGCTTAGTTTGGTCTCAGCCACACTACAGTGAATTTTGTAAACAAATACAAAGCAAGATTTAGTTGGGTCGAACAAACTAGTCAAGATAGATACTCATTGGAGAACCCTCTCGGAACAAATATGGTTTAAAAAATCCATAGATTAGACCCCATAGGCACATTCCTTCAGTTCAACAAACCCTACTGTTATTAAATGACCCAAAGAAACTTTCTTATCAACTCATGGCAAGAAAAGTGGGCTTAGTTTACAGTGAATTTTATAAACAAATACAAAGCAAGATTTAGTTGGGTCAAACACTATCTTAACAAACTAGTCAAGATAGATAAACTCATTGGAGAACCCTCTTGGAACAAATATGGTTTCAAAAATCCATAGAATAGACCACATAGGCACATTCCTTCAGTTCAACAAACCAAAGCCAACAAACTAGTGGGTTGATTTCCTTCAACTTGGGTAGCGGAGATTGACACCCGTGTGTGCCAACATAAAAAGTTGGTGGAGTCCTACAACTCCTATAACTTATAAAAAGTTACAAAACTTAAAAATCACTAACTTGACAGCTCCAAGTTAGCTTTTGGAGTAGACTCTTTGAACACTAAAGAAATATTGTAACTCTGCAACAAGTGGTTCACCTTAAATAGGACAACTTATTGATGTATGCCCAATGCAATCGTGCAACACATGTTTGTGAAAAAAATGTTCACACACATAACCATAGTAGCAGACTGGTAACTAGCATACTACGATGCATGAAATACCACAACAACATCACATACATATACATAGGCCACTATTGTCTCATTTGAGACCTTGCATACGTCAATGGCATTTGCACCATTCTGTAAACAGAAGAGGCTGTATGCCTCCCATCCACACTCATGTGATAGCCTTCATATCCTTCTCGAATTGTAAAAACCAAGGATTGAATCTCCATAAAAGGATAATGCCAATCCCTGCTTCAGGCTCTTCTCGTCTTCGTAAATCCACTTATTGCATCTCAGCAGTAGGCCATCAACTGTGTCACCATCGTACTGAGATTACAATCCATTGTAGCGTTGAGCAGTGCCCCACCAGCCACGATAGCATGAGTTCACCTCAAAGATGGACTTCCCACTCCAGTCACTCTTCAATTTGGGGTTCACGTGCAGATTCCTAGGAGGGTCCTCATTGGCAACGGCCTTGAGGCCTTGATTGTTTCTCATAGCAATGGCAGATCACTTTGGAATAAAAAAGTTCCCCCGCCAAGATGGCTAGATCCTTTGCATCATGTAGACCTAGTTTATACATCTTGAGGATGAGAGGCTCCCCTGCGCCTCTCAAGATGCATATCCATAAGAACTATGAGCTTGTCTACTTCTCTTTCATTCCTTGTCAGCTCTTGCTTCCTCATCTTCTTCCTCCATTGCTCAGTTGCCATCCTCACTGCTTCGAGAAAGGTTCTTCAATATTTCAACTCCACCTTCACTTTGATGCTCTCATGCAACACACCAATGAATCAGGTGTGGCACTTGATTCTCACCCAAAGCTCAAAAGAGTTCTCCAAATAGCTTCAAACCTTCCAACAAAGGCTAACATGTCTTCACACTCCCTGATTCGACCTACAAAGCTCCTTTTACAAATCCTCTGGGGGCTGTAGCTTTCCCATACTTTCTCTTCAAGGATACCTTCAAAATATCCCAACTTTCTTTGTTAGCATCCACCATGGTCTCATATTCAAACTACTATGGCTACATCTTCCAACAACAGATTTGCCATTCTGAACTTATAGGCATCTTCATATTTGTTATTGCTCAAAGCCACCAATCCAATCCTCTTAAAGGAACTAAGCAACCTCCTCATTCTTCTAACCTCTAAACACCTTATATCCAAAATCAACCATTGGTCATAATAAGTTGAACAGCAAGTGGGTTCTAACCTGCTGATGACCAAAGCCCTTAATAAGAATCTTGTGATCCTTAATGGGGGCACCAAAGCGTGTGTGGTGGCTCGGGTGATGGCTTCTATTGCACCACCCAGTAGGAACACAAGAAAAAGACACAATGGGATCAAAACTGGGGGACACTGAAATCCCAGCTCCAAGGGCACCAATAAATCTGGCTCCTATCCTTAGCACTCCAACTGACTTAATTGGACACTTCAACACCCTCCCAACCTCCTTGTCTAATGCAGTTGATTCCCTCAGCTGTCCTCCTCAGATCATACACCTATATAGCTCAATTGACCTCAGCTAGCATCTAGCTAACCAAAACCTCTTCTAGTAGTTGATCATATACCTATGTATTGAGGTGACATTCAGCTGAACAAGACCTCCTGACACAGATCTGTATGAAAAAATTACCTCCAAATGACTGATGTTGCCTCCAGTCCAAAAAAAGTCCTTTAGGATCCTCTACTGTCCTCCTCCAAGGTCAACTAACCTCAAAACCACAACTTTGGGACCTTCCTAGACATTCTGCTGACCCTCTTCTGACCTTTCTACCAACAACGGAGCCTGACTAAATTCTTGACTAAATTCAGCCTTGGAAGTTTGACATAGAACCGGCTAACTCAGAATCTCTCAACTAAAATAGAACCTTTCCTCAAGTGTCCTCTATCATCCGCTGACCCTTGGGCAACACCAAACTAATCAAGATATCACACTAATGATGACTCTTTGCTGGTAGTTGTGCAAGCCTAGAACTGACTTCTCTATCCAATCCGACTCAGCCAACACTATTGGGGCATAATTTATCTCCTTTGTGTCAGTTGACACATCTAAACTCTCAGAACTGCAATGAACTAGCTATGACCACTCAAGGCATGGAGTGATGACATGCGTGTATAGGAGAACCATCCATGAGCAAGGTAAGGGCAAGATTGCCATGGAAGTTTATTGGCTTGTAATTTTGATTAGTATGAGTTAATTATGATTAACTATCTACATTGGCCTATATACTATGGCCCCATTTTTACACATACCTATTAATGTCCACCTTACTTGGCCTTTGGCCCATAAGTCTATGTCCTCTGCTTACGCTTAGCCCTTTGGTCCGATACAACTTATGCTTGGCCCTTGGCCTCATATGTACAACTTGTGTCCACCACTTCATTACAAACCATCCTCACTCAAATATGTTTCTTCCTCGAAACATTCTCAAAGTAGAACCATAGTATGGATGGTTTGCATAAACATCAACATGAATCACTTTACACTTCTTTGCCAAAGCTGTCCAAAAGAGCATGATTTGAGCATTTGAGACCTCTAAAACTTCATGAAATACTCCCCAACACATTGCCAATCATGGCTAAGAAGTGTATATGTCAATTGCATCCATTTGAAGCTCTTTTATGCCTCATAACAGTAAATTACAGCAAGTTGTTTTTTATTGTTTTAACTCAAGAATGCACCTCGACGGATGCATTAAAAAGGTGTTCCATCCCCTCCAACATAGAGGCGGGCTACCATATTGCTTCATCTTAAGGTAAACCTTTCCACTTGACAAGGTATTCATGCAAAGTGCGGTTGCGCAACACCTTCTCTCTTTCTCCCAACACCTTCTCGGGTATGTACTCCACCATGCCATCTTCACTCATGGGTGGAAGCTCATCAAACACTTGTACCTCCAAACCAACATATGCCTTCAAATGTGATATATGTGAAAGACATCATGTATTCTTGTAGTATATGGAAGTAGCAATTGATAAGCCAGTTCACCAACTCTCCTCAATACATTGTATGGCCCATAATAACGGTGTGCAAGCTTTGTGTTGGTACTACCTTTGAGAGATCCATATCGAGTCTTAGGTATCCTCAAGAATACAAAGTCTCATTCTTTGAACTCCAATGGCCTTTGATGTGCATCTTCATAATGCTTCATCTTCTCTTGAGACTTCTTGATGTTAACTTTGCATGTTTGCAAAAGAGTTTGCATTCTTCTACTTTATCCTGTGCATGTGGATTTGCATTCTCTTGCTTGAATGCTACGATCGGTACATGAACCTTGTAGCCATACATAGCCTCAAAAGGCAACATTCCCATACTACTATGATAGGTGATATTGTAGGCAAACTTCGCCAAATGCAACCAATCGTCCCATGCATGTTACGTTTCATAGCAATAATGCCTCAAGTAGCCAGTTATTGAGCCTTTTGGTTTGACCATTTTTGGATGATAGGTCGTACTAGGAGTCAACTTAGTGCCCATGCTATCAAACAATGTACGATATGCTTAGTGTCTCACTTTTGTTGGTACAAAATGGGCAACTTTTGTCAACCGATCAACTATACCACATAGATGCTATCCCATCCCCTCTTGGTAGAAGTCAAGCCGGTAATGAAATCCATAGCAATATGCATCCATTTACCCTCTAGAATAAGTAAAGGCTAAAGCAAACCACTGGGCTTGTGTGTGGGATCCTTGTTGAGTTGACAAGGCATACACTTAGTAACATAATCTTTGGCTTTCCTCCATAGGCCTTTCTTCCAATGGAAACTTTTCTTTATGGCATCATAGGTTTTGAACAAACCCAAATGTATGGGAGTAGAATGCATCTCATCCATGACCTGTTTCTTGAAGGATAAGTGGGTACAAGATACACCCTTTCCTTGTGATAGAGGAGACCATTTTGTAATCGAAAAATAAGGTAAATCATCACGGACACCATGTTGTAATTTTTGCACTATTTGTGAAGCCTCATTATCAAGCATATATTCCTCTTGAATCTCCTCAACCCAATCATTATGCACTTCCGTGATGATGGCTGATAAAAAAGAACATGCCCACATTCTAGAGAGTGAATTGGCACTACCACATTCTCCTTTCCCTTCGTATATGTGATCTCAAAATCATCTTGTTGAAGGGTAGCCAACCATCTTCTTTGATTAGGTGAGAGGTTTGATTGAGATAGGAAGAATTGAAGAACCCTATGGTCACTTCACACATAAAACTTGCTTACATAAAGATAGTGATGCCATGCAAAATAGCAATCATCTCTTTGTCATACACACGCATCTCCATCTCTTTGTCATCAAGTGTGTGACTTTCATAAGGAATGACCCCATGGTCTTGATACAACACCGCACCAATGCCTCTTCCACATGCATCCGCTCTAATAGTGAAAGTCTTAGATACATCCGAAAATACCAAGATAGGTGTTGAAGTAAGCATTCTTTTCAGCTTATCAAAACTCTTTTGTGCTGTTTCATCCCAAAATAATGCCTCTTTATTTAAACTATCCGTCAAAGGAGCCACTATATGTACATACTTCTGAATGAACTAGTGATAGAATGATGAGAGACCTAATAATCCCCTCACTTGAGTGAGATTGGTGGGAGTAGGCCAATTCTTCACACATTTCACCTTCTTGGGGTCCACCTTTATGCCATCAATGTTCACAATGTGACGAAGGTATTCCACCTCTTTTGCCTACTTGGTTTCTTTGACATACAAGTGGTTGGCTCTTAATGCATCAAATACCTCCTTCACATGAACCAAGTGCTCCTCTTCACTCTTGCGATACACCAATATGTCATCGAAAAACACTAATACAAACTTGAAGAGGAATGGCTGTAGCACTTTGTTCATCAATGTTTGAAAAGTGGCCGGTGCATTACATAAACCAAATGGCATCACTATGAAATGATTAAGACCTCTTTTGGTACGAAATGCCATCATGTGCTCATCCCCACTTTTCATTCTTGTTGCTGGTAGCCGTACCGTGAGAGTTAATCTTAGTGAAGAACTTGGCACCCTTTAATTCATCCAAAAGATAATCAATTCTTGGGATTGGGTACCTATTCTTGATGGTGATTTTGTTAACATCCCGATAATCTATGCACATTCTAAAAGTCCCATACTTCTTCTTCACCAATAAAATGGGCGATGCAAATTGCAATTAACTCGGTTCCACACCCAACCAATATCAATGAGCTCTTTAACTTGCTTTGTTACTTTATCTTCTTCCACTTTTGATAACATTAGGACCTCAATGGAAGGCTTCTTGGGCCCTTTTATTTGGCAGTTTAAGGGAGTCAAACCTTTTCTCTTAAGAAGAAACGTTTTCTAATTAGAAGCTTCAAAACGGCTACTTTATTCGAATTTGAATTTTGGGGGAAAAATAGAATTTAAAATCTAGCGGATAAAACCATATCATGTAACATATCTATGGAAAGCTCTTGATGCGTGGATCACGGATCTATAATCTCCGCTCAAATCGGAGCTTGTATGTAGAAGTTATGGAGGTCCAAAAATTGTAAAATTGCCCCCCCCCCTTTTTGGGGAAAAAGTGCACCCTTTGACCACTCTTACACCTCTCTTAAAAACACAACATTTCAGTCCACATGGCAACCCCCCATTTGCCTATTCCTTAATCACCTTGATTAGGCTTGGGCAAATTAAAGGGCCCAAGAAGACCCCATTCACTTTCTAATGACCTATAGAGAGGTTTGTTGACTGGCCTTGCATTTGGCTCCAATTCAATGGCATGATCAACCTCCCTCATTGGTGGCTCCACACCTAACCAATATCAATGAGCTCTTTAACTTGCTTTGTCACTTTACTTTTTCCACTTTTGATAACCTATAGAGAGGTTTGTTGACTGGCCTTGCATTTGGCTCCAATAATTCAATGGCATGATCAACCTCCCTCATTGGTGGCAAGCACTTGGGAATATGAAAAACATCCTCATACTCTTTAAGTAACTGCTTCATGTCCTTATGTGTAACTTTACTCGCTTTTTGATTGTTTTATCCTTGCAAAGCTGCAAAACATACATATAGCCATTCTCTTCAATTCCCTCTTGAGTTGTGTGCTATCGTTCAAGGTTAACTTTGAGGTGCCAAAACCATGCAATGTAATGGTCTCCTTTCCATGCATAAACCTCAAAAAGCCTTGTTATAAGTTCATGGAGAAGGTTCCGAGAGTTGATAGCCAATCACACCCTGAAACCATATCAATTAGCCCCATATCGTGAGCACTAACAATTCAGCTTTGCAAGTGTACTCTTTTGAGAGCATCAATTCCACTTTTCTGCAAATCATTGTGCAATCCATGCTATCCCCATTTGCTACTTCAACTTTTCTCTTCAATGCCAATGCATCTGGGTATAATTTCAGATTTACCAATGTTTTGTAGTTCACAAAACTATGTGTGCTACCGCTGTCCACCAACACAAATGTATCTCTTTCCTTGACCTTAGCCTTGAATTGCAATGTATGTGCCCCTTTGCAACAGGTAGTATAAGATTCATTGGATATGGAACAAAGTGAAGCATTGTGTTCATATGCATTTGTAGCACCCAAAGTATGAGGTAAGCCATCATCATAGTCATGAAGATCACCAAGAGAACCATGGGGGTCAAAAGGAAACTCCCCATCCAACTATAAAGAATAGTCACCATCTACAAACTCACATGGCTCCTAAATGTCTCTAATTCTTTATCATTAGTGTCATCCACCACTTCCGAATAAACCATATTAATCTTGACATTGCGGGCTTTGCACTCCGAGTCCAATGGTCCTTGCTATACTTCCCAAGAAGACTCCATTGAGGTCCTAATGTCCAATGGTCCTTGCTATACTTCCCACCACATTTATAGCATAAGTTTTTGTCCCTCATCTCATTAATGCGGTCTTCCTTCACAAATTTGGTCTTGGTGACCCCATGATTAGTTGGCTTTACACCCGCCTTGTGAAGGCTTTTGAGAAGTATTCCCACTTTTGAAAGCACCTGCATTGTATGGTTTTCCACCACTACCATAGACGATAGGAAATTTGGGTACATTTGGAGTGGTAGGACATGGCTTTGTGAAAGCATTTCACCCATAATCCAGTCGATGGTTCACCCATATATTTGCATACTTTTCTTCATATACTTCAGCCAAGATCATTGTATCCTTGATAGTTGTTGGTCTTTATGCCTTCACATCCATTCCAATTGCATTTTTAAAGCCCTTGATATACTTGACTATTTTAAATTCCTCACTAAACCCTTCAACATGAAGCATAAGTTTGATAAACTTATGTGCATACTCCTTCACACTCATGTATCTTTGTTGTAGATCGTCCCATTCACAATCCATTTTTTCCTTGTGTATCTTCAAAGTGAATGTGTCCCTCATATCTTCTTTGAAAGCATCCCAACTTGTGGCCTCATAACCTTGTGATTGGAGATGCCTCCACCATGCATGGGCATACCCTTCTTAGTGTAAAGTGGTGAAGTAAACCATAGCTTTTTCACTTCGAGGGTTCATCTCAAAATAGAGATCAAATTTGTTCACCCACTCCTCAAAGACATTGTTATTAGTACCTTCACCACTAAACTTTGAGAGGATGATCTTATCCTTCATACCCCTAAATTCATCTTCATTCCCATGACGATCACCACACATACACATAATGATTGTAATCCTCAAACTCACCAAAGAAATCCTCAAACTCACCACACATACACATAGGCCTATCCACATAATGATTGTAATCCTCAAACTCACCAAAGAAATCTTCCTCAACATGAGGTCTTGAAGCACCGCCTCGATGAGTATTCCCTTTAAATGGAATGTGACCATCGTTCCTTGTTGGGACTCTTGAACCTTCATTTGGAGATGCATGACCTTTGCCTTTGGCATCATTAGGTGAGTGTGTAAACATTGGGTTTCACATAGCACCATGAGTAGAATGAAAACTTGGATGATAATTCTCTTTGTCTTCAACATGAGTTTGTCAAACCTTGTGAGATGGTCCACCCTTGTCTTCATCCTTGGTCTTCATGTCTCCATGCATGCTCCTAATCTCTTGCACAAGTGTTTGTGTTATGGTTACCGTAATATCTTACACAAGTGGTTGCATCATGCTTTCCATCATGCTTCTCATCATCATCATCATTTGTCATAGCGAGCATTGCTTGTGCATTTACTCCCCCCCCAAATGATTTGATGTATTGACCACATTTGCAAAACTTGGCCCAATTTGCACATGATTGGTCTTATGTGCTGCATTTGCAATGTTGTCATATTGTAAATTCATACCCTCATCACCAATCTCCTTTTGGTACCCATTTTCCTTCCGCATGTTCCACATGTACCATCCCTTTCTTCCAAGCATCATTGGCATCCAAAAGCACCTTATATGTGTCCACAATTGCCCTCAATCCCAACCATGCATGTAAATTTTAATTTTTTTTGGCATGGTCTCCTTTGTTTTAGTGGCCAAATCTCAATATAGATGTGTCCACAATCTAATATCCACCATTCACATCAACTCTTGATAACAATTCATCAACAAATTTGCATCACTTTGCATCCCAACAAAGGCATCATTTTCCCAATCATGCATGTAAGATATGCTCATGCAATGTCATTGCCATCTTCTATCCTCTCTTTACCATGTGACATAATTGCATTTTCCCATGCAATTTATTCAATGCAATGCCAAATTTAGGATGTTGTTGATGCCGAAATCAATCCCCATTTTTGTTGATGTAGAGTGTTAATGCTTTTGCTGATCTCCCGGCCAAGCACTTTCCATCCTCATACCTAGGTCAAAACTAGGCACAAGTTGGGGCCATTTCTTCACATCCAATGTATCTAATCCTCTTCCGTATTGATTTACCATGCACTCATGGCAATAAAGATTCAAACCATGCTCCCCTTGGCCTCTCCAACCAAATGCCAAGGTACCCTCACACACATCAACAGTGTAGGAATAGAATGTGGAGTACAAAGTGATGTGATATGTGTGATTTGAACTTCAAAGATGTATGTATGATGACTTGCAATGATTTTCATGAACTCATGCACAATCCATTATTACATTAGCATGTACTCATGCTATACTTTCACTTCCCATGCTCCATTGTTCAAACAACATCAACACCAATGCAGCAATCAAGGTGAAGCAAATAGCATGTGGATTGGCATTCATGTAGATGGCTTGAATGTCACACCAATGACTGAAGAAGCATCAAATGGTTGCAATGGAATCCAATTGTGTACGGATTTTATCAAGAACTCCCAAACTTGAGACACATGGCATGATCATTGGTCTACTTGAAGCATTAGCTTGTTTAATGGCATCATTAGTGTAATTAATAATGGATTAGATAAGGCTAATGGCAAGTTGGAATGGCCATTGTCAAGAAACTAGGGTTTCTTGGAAGAAAGCCCTAAATCTCAAAGGAAGATTCAAGAAATCAAAGAAATCAAAGAAATCAACCAAGAATTGCAAGAGGGAGTGCTTAGCAATTGTTCAAATATCACTAAGAAGCCATAGTCATGAGTGTAGGTTGAAAATTACCCTTGCCTTGATGAAAAAAGTGGACCTCTGTTTGCAGGTTTTTGGTGGAGACTCCATGGGGTTCATTCCTCAAGAGAAAGGGCTCCAACAAGGTAGAAAATCTTGAGAACTCCATTGCTAAGCTTGATGAAGCATTTAGACACGTAAATGAGCTGGATAAGTGGTGTTCTTCACGAATTTTGCTACTCGTCCTTTTGAATTTTGCTGTGTCCAGATGTTGTGTTTCCAAGACCTGAATAAAATGTCTAATATGATCAATATCTCTCCCATAATATTTCCTAAGTGATGGCTAAGAGCAAGAAAGATGATGAATTTAGGGTTTTCTTGAAGCACCTAATGGCTAGAAATTTTTGTAGCAAACCATGATGAAATTTGGGGAAAATGGGATCAATAAGAAGCTTTGATACCACTGCAATGAACTAGCTATGATCACTCAAGGCATGGAGTGATGAAATGGATGTAGGAGCACCATCCATGAGCAAGAACAAGGGCAAGATTTCCATGGAAGCTTATTAGATTGTAATTTTGATTAGTATGAGTTAATTATGATTAACTATTCACATTGGCCTATATACCATGGCCTCCTTTTCACACAGACTTATTAATGTCCACCGTACTTGGCCTTTGGCCCATAAGCCTATGTCCTCAACTTACGCATGGCTCTTTGGCCCAATACAACTTATGCTTGGCCCTTGGCCTCATATATACAACTTGTGTCCAAACTTATGTGTTCATTGCTGCTACAGAAACCCCATCAGACCATAACGCCTTCTAACTATACTGACATGTGACTTCTAATAGAGCTAGCCATTACTCAAGATTACTTCCCCTCAACTTAAACAAACCTAAACAAGCAATGTACACCATTAACTAACTATTATGATGCTCACCTAACAAAAAATTAAGCCTATACCTCCTTAACTAATTATGAATTAGTAAACATCAAAACATAAGTCTATATATCCATTCACAATTGACACAACTGACACAAACCCAAATCTCTATCTTCTTTATATAGACTAAACAACAATGTCCTAATAGCCCTGGGACTTGGGCACCAACATATGAGAAGAGAACACAATAAGCTCAAGGATCCTTCGTAAGAAGACCCCGGTGGGCAGTACTTCAAAACTCCATCTCCAACAGGTACAGTTATTGAACTGGGTCAAGTATCTAATAGAGAAGATGTACTGAGAACCTTGGGACACACCTCTTGGCTGATTCTCGAGCCTCCAGCCCTCTCTCTACTTTGATCCACAAATAACTCCTCTCACACTATGTTATTCTTTGTGACGTTCAACATTTGCAAGATCTCCAACATGGATCTTTAAACAAGAAATTAGACTTGCAAGAGTCCACTCAACTGCAATTTCTCCTCTTCTCTCTGGTGGTTTCTCTCAGCCCCACTGTGACTTGGAGAGTCCTTAAAAAAAACTCCATTATTCTCCTTGAACCTTGTTGCCTTGCTTCTTTTGGAATGCATCATCGCCTAGATTCCTTCGGTCATCATACGCTTTCTATTCTCATTTTGTATATCTACGCTTATCCACTTTGTTGCACATGCGTCTCTTCACCACCTATGATTCCCCATACACCATCATATGTTATTTTCTCCCATATATACATCATCTTGGGGAGGGGCTTAGGATTTACCTCACATATAGTCCACCCCTCTACTGCATCCTTTGAGCTCCAAATCTTCTCTTCTAAATATCACTTAAAAATAGTTTTATTTACAGCATCGACAACACCACACAACATTTCAACATCTTGGGGAGGGGCTTAGGATTCACCTCACATATAGTCCACCCCTCTACTGCATCCTTTGAGCTCCAAATCTTCTCTTCTAAATATCACTTAAAAATAGTTTTATTTACAGCATCGACAACACCACACAACATTTCAACATCCCCTTGAATCAAAGGGGTATAACATCATCTTCCATAGGCTTTCCGTTACATTTATCCACCCACCTGAATCAAATACCTGCAAACTATTTACAAACCCCTTCAGCACTTTTCCCTTAGCAAAGAGCTCTAGCAAAGAGCTCAATCCAACCATATTTCTTGCTATCCCTTTTATTAGTCCCTCCATCCACATACACCCTTGTACCATCATACAACCCATATCCTCTCCTCAGCCTATGTGCCTCCATAAGGCATTCATCTTGCTTCCCAAATGCATCTGTATCTACAAGAAAAACATTTTCCTCTTCCTCAAACACATCCTTCTTATTACAAGGTGGGTCATCTAGACCACTAGCTAAATCATTAACATGAACAAAATGATCAAATCCCGGCATGGAGTCACACAAGCTTTGTTACATCATTGATTTCCCCATAAAACAATAGATGCATTATTACCATCATCCTGCTCACTCTCTACTACACCCAAGCTTGGTCCCTTCTTCAACAGTCTACCTTACACAAGAAATAACTCCCCTTAAACATAATGCCATAGTCACCTCACTTCATATCCATACGCCCCACATCCATATCCTCAACCACACTTGCAAAAATTCCCTCATCATCCACTTCTAAACAGGCATCATCAATATCATCCAAGAAAGTACTAACAAAACATAAAGGAGCATCTTTCAGCTCATCTCTTGAACACATGCATCCTCTACAACATCTTCTGAATTCCCCATCACATGTAGTACACACTTAGGTATTTTCTCCACAATGCCATCATCCTCCAATTCCCTTCTTGAAACACATAGGCAGAATCCTTCAAACTTGTATATTCTTCCTCTCAAAGCATATCAACAATCACCCCAAAGATTCCATGAGCATCAATGCATGTATCTTCCACTACTGACCACTACTGACTCAAACATACTTTGATCCAAATCTATTTCCTCATCTAGCCCATCCAAAGACCCCGTCACTTCCACAAAAGCTCCAGTCATGTCCACATTATCAAATTGATTTGGGGGTTTCTCTTGATCGCAATCAACTCCCAAAATCTCGAGCATAGCAACATCCAAATTCCCTACTTGATCAGTCAGCTTCTGTACCTCCTGATGCAGACCGCTCTTACCCTTACTTGGTTTTACAACCCTCAGCACCTCCATAAAGGTTCCCTTCTCTATATGCATATCCATAGGAACTACCAGCTTGTCTACTTCTCTTTCATTCCTTGTCAGCTACTACTACTTCCTCATCTTCTTCCTCCATTGCTCAGTTGTTCCTCAGTGCTTCGACAAAGGTTCTTGGATCTTTCAACTCCACCTTCACTTTGATGATGCGCTCATGCAACACACCAATGAGCTTGTCTTTATTTAGAAAATCAGGTGGCACCTCATTCTCACCCAAATCTTCCAGAAGCTTTCTCCAAATAGCTTTAAATCTTCCAACAAAGGTTGACATGTCTTCACAGTCTCCCTGATTTAGCCTACGAAGCTCCTTCCACAAATCCTCTAGCTATCACCTTTCCCATACTTTCTCTTCTTCAAGGCTCCCTTAAAACTATCCCAATGTTCTTTGTCAGCATCCATGGCCTCATATGCAAACCACTCTGGCTACATCTTTCAACAATAGATATGCCATTCTCAACTTATAGGCATCCTCATCTCTGTTATTTCTCAAAGCCACCAATTAAATCCTCCTAAAAAGGAACCAGTGGGAAATCTCCTCATTATTTTGACCTATAAACACCTCATATCCAAACTCAACCATTGGTCTTGAGTTGAACAATAGGTGGGTTCCAACCTGTTGCTAACCAAAGCCCTTAAGAAGAACTGTCTAATCATTAGTGGGGGCACCAAAGCATGTGTGGTGGTCCGGGTGATGGCCTCTATACTGCACCACTAGCATGCACACAAGAACAAGAAACAATGGGATCAGAACTAGGGGACACTGTAATCCCAGCTCCAAGAGCACCAATCAATTTGGCTCCTATCCTCAGCCCTCGCGCTGATTCAACTGGACACTTTAACACCCTCCCAACCTCCCTATATCTGATGCAGCTATCCTCCTCAATCACATCACTCATTTATAGATCCTCTTATCATACACATATATAGCTCAACTCAAATGACATCCAATTGAATCGAAACCTCCTCCAACTGACTCGAAACCTCCTTGAACTGACATAGATCTGACTAAAAACTACCTTTGAATGGTTGATGTTGCCTCCAGTCCAAAACATGTCCTCCAGGATCATCTACTATCCTCCAAGGTTAGCTACCCTCAAATCACAATCGTAGGACCTTCTTGGACATTCTGCTAACCCTTTTCTGACCTTTGTGCTGACTGAATTTTGCCTCAAAAGCCTGACACAGAACTGGCTTACTCAGAGTCTCTCAACTAAAATAGCATCTTTCCTCTCAAGTGTCCTCTTTCATCCCTGTCGACCCTCGGGCAACAGCAAACTGATCAAGATATTACACTAATGACTCTCTGCTGGTGGCAGTTACAAGCCCACAACTAATTGCTCTTTCGAATCCAACTCAGCCAACACTACTAGGTTAGAATTTCTCTCCTCTGTGTCAACTGTCTGACACTTCTAAACTTTGAGAACACTCAAGCTACACTAGAAACCAACTGCGTGGACACTCCGCTCTGAAAGTAGCTGCTACTACAAAAACCCCATCAGACCACCACAAACCCTATGACTACTGACATTTGACTTCTGACAGTTAGTTGTGACTCAAGATCACTTCCCCTCAATTCAAACTAACCTAAACAAGAAATCTACATCATCGAACTTCTAACAGTTAGCTATGACTCAAGATCACTTCCCCTCAACTCAAACAAACCTAAATAAGAAATCTACACCATTACCTGACTATTCTAATGCTTAGTTGTTGACACAAAATTGACCATGTACCTCCTCAACTAATTCTAACTGAGTCAGCATTTACTCCTTGGTCATTAGACTAACACCCACAGGGATTCAACCTCTATAAACTCAATGAAAACAACACACATGTCATAGCTAAACATCAAAATATAAGTCTATATATCTGTAAGATTCCTCCCCCAGCCTCTCAGGATGTCTAGTATCTTCCATTGTAGTCGAATCCCTCTTCAGAAATATAAAAGATCTTGTTTCTACCAGTTTTGGCCTAGAAAGAGAATCTTCTAGAGAGTGGTAATTCAGTTTTTAAATATTTTTGGATAGAAAAATATCTCATCTTATTAAAATAAGTTCCCCTGAAACAAAAGTTCAAAAAGAATTTCAGAAGGTGCATTGGAAATTAAGTATAATCTGTTCAAGAGGCATTATCCTGGGGGTGAAGATTTTTTTGAAATTTTAAATTAAGGTTCCTATGGACCAATAAGATTCATCCAAATGTAGGGAGGAGATAAATGAAGAAATAAAAGGAAAACCTCCCAAAAATGAGTAAATACTCACATAAGATGAAGAGTTGACTAAGGACAAGGTTAATAGGTAAAAAAGAGAGATATTTGGAAGTAATGATGCATTTTTGACACCTCTGCATGGGGGAATTCCCCTCATGAAGGAGGCACCTAATTGAATGAATTTTAAACCCCCAAATAATGAGATATTTTTATCTCTCCTCTCTCCTGTTTCAACTAGATCCAAAAAGTGAGCAAAACTGACCTAAAAATGGTCAAAAATTGACCAAACTGATCCAAAAAATTCTAGAATCAGTTTGCTTGGTTAGAGGCTCACTTTTTCCTATAAATAGAAGTCTTCCCCTTTGTTGAAACTTAATAGTGTTTTGCACTGTTACCATGTCTCTCCCAAGTGCCAAAAACAGTGAATTGTATTCATAATTCATTAGTTTTTGACCTTCCATCTTCTAGAAGATTGGTGGCCACTCTTGTTATAAACAAGAGTTGAGCCCTCAAACCATCAAGCCAAAGGAAAGCTCCAAGAAATTATGTAAGTAGAGATTCTTGTAATTTTCTTTATTGATTTTATGTTTTTCTAATGTTTATGATTGTTTGAAGTGATAAATGGATGCTATGCCTTGATCGAAAGGCTTTTCCCCTCTCTCTTCTTAGAATCAACCCTTCTTTATTCTAGTTAAGTGATAATTGTTGGAATTAAACTTTTTATAATGTTTTCTCTTTTATAAGTGAATTTTGATTAGTATAGATTACTTTAAATCAACTAGAGTTAATTTTTTAGACAAAATTAAGTAAGAAAAATTAAAAAATGGTCAGCCATACAAAGGAGGTTATGGCGAAATTTTTGAAAATAAGAATTATCTTTTATTATGCTAAAAGAGTAATTCCTATTAATTCTATACTCTAAAAGTGTCATTTTCTTGCATAGAAGATGCATATTGATTATTATTATTTTCATGCATAAAGGAATAATCTTCTTTTATTATGAAAGTGTTACTCTCATCAAAATAGACTTTTATGCACAAAGGAATAATTTTCTTTTATTATGAAAGTGTTACTTTCATCAAAATGGATTTTTTGCATAAAAGATTATGTTTTTATTATAAAAGTGTTACTTTTATCATTATTGATTTTTATGCATAAAAGTATGCATAAAAGATTATTTTTTAATTATAAAAGTGTTACTTTTATCATATTTGATTTTCATGCATAGAAGTATGCATAAAAGATAAATTTTTTATTATAAAAGTGTTACTTTTATCATAATTGATTTTATGCATAGAAGTATGCATAAAAGATAAATTTTTTATTTTAAAAGTGTTACTTTTATCATATTTCATTTTCATGCATAGAAGTATGCATAAAAGATTATTTTTTTAAATTATAAAAGTGTTACTTTTATCATAATTGATTTTTATGCATAAATGGGTGCATAAAAGATATTTTTTTATATTAAAAACTGTGTGATTTTCATCATAAATGATTTTATGCATAAATTAGATGTATAAAAGAAATTCTTTTTATATTAAAAGAGTGATTTTCATCATAAATGATTTGTATGCATAAAAGATATTTTTTTATTATTAAAAGTGTGATTTTTATCATAAATAATTTTATGCATAAATTAGATGCATAAAAGAAATTCTTTTTATATTAAAAGAGTGATTTTCATCATAAATGATTTGTATGCATAAACATATGCATAAAAGATATAGTTTTTATATTAAAAGTGTGATTTTCATCATAAATGATTTTATGCATAAATTAGATGCATAAAAGAAATTCTTTTATTCTAAAAGTGTAATTCCTACTAAATTAGATTTATGCATGGAAAGATGCATAAAGAATTTATTTTAATCCAAAAGTGTTATTTTCATCAATTTTGATTTTATGCATAGAAAGATGGATAAAGAAATCTATTTTTAATTCAAAAGAGTTATTTCATCAATTTTGATTTTATGCATAAGAAGAAGCATAAAAGATTGAATTTTAATTCAAAAGTGTCATTTTCATTTAAAATGAATTTATGCATAGGAAGATTGATTTTTATTTCAAAAGTGTTACTCCTTATTAAAATGGAATTTATGCATAAATAGATGCGTAAAGAAATCTTATATCAAAAATAAGAATTCTCTTGTGTTCTATAAATGGATATGAGGATGTGAAATGAATCAGTTAGATGAAAATGAACGAAGTATGGATGTAGATATGGATGTGAATGAATGAATATGGATGTGGAAATGGATGTATGGATGTAGATGTGAATGTGGATGTGGATGTATGGATGTGGATGTATGAATGTGGAAGTATGGATGTGGATGTGGATGTATGAATGTGGATGTGAAAATGGATGTATGGTATAAATGTGGATGTGGATGTGGATGTCGATGTGGATGTATGAATGTGGATGAGAAAATGGATGTAAGGATATGGATGTACGAATGTGGATGTATATGTGAAATAATGAATACTAATATGTATGTGAATGGATATGACGTCGATATGAGCGAATGGATGAGATGAGATGTCATGTGAATCAAAATGTGAATGAATGATATAAGATGTGAATGAATTAGATGTAATGAGAAATGGGTGTGATGAGACGTAATGTAAATTAAGAAAGATAGGAATGAATGTTATGTGAAGTGAATGAATCTGATGTGATGGGATGGAAAATGATGTATCTGGTTGAGAATGGATACACATATGATTTTGGATTTTGGTTAAGTAATATGGATTGATGTGGAACAATGTGGAAAGACGAGAATTCAATATAGAAATTGTAATAAATGACTGTTTTATGTCAAGAATGCTGGGGAAGCATTTTGACCGTCTTGTGATTAAGGTCGTGTGGTGGAGACCTAACTGATAAAGTTGCAACTGCTGACGGAGAGTCAATGGAGGACGTCTCGCGTAGCAAGGTCGGCCGAGGTCTTGACCAGCCTCGATTCGATTTAAATGGTGAGCTTCCGGTACGGTAGATGAGGGACCAAGGAAGTGGCCTATGAGTGAAGCGCTAGGTGACCTGCGAAGGATCCTAGAGGGTGTTGACCATACGGTGCTCGAGCTCTGGGTCACCGAAGATACCCACACGTGTGTCGCGGAAGGTATTGGAATAAGGAGTAAGTTGTTTTCTGAAAGCGGGCATGGATCTGGTTGATTGACCTTGCTGGTCCTCAACGGATGAGTCCATGGCTCTTTTTATATGGATCTGTTGGTTGATCTTGCTGATCTTCCACGGAGATCCCATTTTGTTATGTGAAAATATTGCCGGTTACTATGAGCTAGGAACTATCAAAAAGGCCCCTGAGTGAACAGGTGGTGAGCGTTCTGGTTGCCAATGATGCCATAAGTACACCGATGAATGAATGATTGGAAATATGGATTCAACCAGAGATTTTGAGGATTGTGATCAGTGACATAATGGTTTCATTAAAGGATTGTTTTAAAGTTAGCTGATGCTGAGAAAAAGGCAATTTCATATTAATCACCAATGCAAGTGTCATTAGATGCTAAAAAAGTGCTCTTAAGCACTAATAGTGTTGCTAAACACTAATGGTGATCTTAATCATCAAACAAAGTGTTCTTTGATCTTAATGGTGATCTTAATCATCAAACAAAGTGTTCTTTGATACTAATAAAGCTAATCTCCATCAAAATTAGTGGTTGGGCACAAATCCTAAGTGCTAAACCATAAACTTCACCATCTTAATCTCCTTTTTTATGCAACATCCTTGGCTTGATTAAGGGTTGTTGCACTCTCATAAGCCTTTCTCTTTCTACTTAAGCCAAAACATCACAAATTTTTGGTTTTTTCTTCTTCATAAATCAGCCCATTACTCTCTAGTAATCTCCTTCAATACCCAATGTCAAAGGACAACACCCAAATTAAGAAGTTCTGAGGAGAGGGCTTCCACAGTTGGCAAGTCCTTGTTAAGTACAAGATGATGTCCAAAGGTTTTTGGCCATTCATCTCTGGCACTAAGGTTATTGATCAAACTAAGGCTAATGATAAGAGGGCACAAGCCATCATCATGCTCTCCTGCTGTTGTTCTTCTTAGAATGTTATCAGCAAGCATACATATTGAGAAATTAGAAGAGATTCCTTAAATGTATAATGGCAGTGTCTTTTGAGTTACCAAATTTATGTGATCCTTCAGCCTCTCCAATGCAAGTAATGGAGCAAGCACATTATGGCTAACCTGCAGAGAGCTATGTAAAGTTTCTTGGAGTTGTATGAAAGAGTTCCTATGCAGGCGTATTTGAGTGCACTTATGCCTTGTGTGGAAGCAAAACTATGAACAGCACACTGAATACAACATCATGGATTGGTAAGCTTATTATCTTGGCTCAATTTTCTTAAACTTTAATTAATGAGAGTATTTATTAGAGCTTTGTAATTTTTCACATAATAGGCAAGCTCACACCGACCCTCGTTGGGCTTAACAATGGATGGATATGAATCACTAGCTTGTTTCTACTGCAAGAACAAACCTATATGTAGAAGAATGTGTGGTGCTATGGTGTACTATTGTATTCCTGCTGACCCACATATGACGAGATTGATGATACACCAAGGGGAGCATTTGCATGAGGTGCAAAGAGGCACATCAACGTAGGCATTGCAAAAGATAGGAGAACTTGTGTAGGAGAGGTTGCTACAAGTGGTCCAAGGAAGATACAAATGGATAGATCACCAAACAACTCGTATTGGATGCAATTGTCTCAGGAAGCATATGAAGAATGGATGAAATATTAGTAACATGGAGTTTTCACTATTATTGGAACACATGCATCCCTAATCCAATGTCAACTTCAGGTAATGTTAATTCCATTGATTATAATTGTTTTCTTGTGAATGTAAGTTTACATAGTTTGTTAAATTGTCCAATTTTCTTGTAGATTCAAGAGAATGGTACGTGCTTCTAGGATCACAATTCAGTGTAAGGAGTAGAGTCAAGTATCCTAGAATTGAAGAGACAATGTGCTTTTGAGTTCTTTGATGGTAGTCGTTTTCCTGGGGGCAAGCTTTAGGGGAGTCAAAGCAGTGTTACGTGTTTAAAATGTCAACCACAGGCCCTACATCGGATTTGGATCTCATGAAACGTATGCACCAAATAGGAGACAATGACTCGAACAGGGCTTGGGTTTATTTTAATCATGTTAGGCATGTGCAAGTATGGACAACAATGGTTACACATGTATATGATCCATGGTACAGTTTGGTCTTGAAAAGTTTTTAATAAATTTGATCTTGTTTTAGTAGTTTTCCTATTGTTATATGATGGCATGGAGCCTGCAAAGAGTTATGACAATTGCAACTTGTGAAATGAAAGAGGAGGACATCGTGGCACAAGTGCTTTTCTGGGAAATGATTAATAATGTTGTGGTCAAAAAAGGCTTTTCCAAACCAGATTTCTTTGGCTTCATGGATGTTGAGGCTAGAGCGAACTGGAGGGTATCTAGGATAGTCTATAATAATGGACCAGCAAATATATTGGAAGATCGTGAGCATTCGTGTCTTTTTCATTGGGATCAAAGCTTGAACATCCATACAATACAATATGTAGTTAGAAATCACAAGCGACTATGTCGTTCAGTGGCGTGCATTGACTGAAGAAGAGGCACTTTTAAAATATAGACACGTTAAATCGTGGTGGACGAACAGTAAAGTCACTGATGCAAACTTACAACCATGGATTGTTGGCTTAGTTGGTGGCATACTAGATATCCCCATTGGCGGAAACATCTTGTAGGGGTAAGTATTACTTTCGTGGCTTTTGAAAACAATAGCTTGCATTGGGAATCTAAATTATCAAGTTAATCTTCTAGTTAAGGAATGTGGTTAGAACTTCTAAATTAAATTCATCTCCTATTGTAGGATGTCGAGCGACAACGCATGTGTGTTACACATGCCAACCACCAATCTAGCATAAACAAAACATACAAGTTGGTTAGTAGGAGAGGGATTTAGGGGAACCCTCTCTTTATATGAGGCAACTATTTCAAAGCTTGCTAATTCCCTCTTGTAATCCACAATCCACAAAGAAGCATGCGTTCATCCAAGGTAAATATCACAGAGTAGGCCCTACGGTAACAAAGTTGATGGAGAAGGCCAGAATATCAAGAGCTCTAAGTATGTTAAAGCACTAGCAGATTGGTGAGGGAAGAAGTGAGAGTGGCACACCAATGCACATGCAACCAAACTTTTTTGGTGATAACATTACATTAGCCGGCATCAAAAACCTGTAATTACAAATCTTGAGAAAGATAACTCATTATATCGTCCAAAGTATGTCACAGAAAACCAGCCACGCAAGAAAGAAGGTAGGTGATTAGACTTTCCACCCACTATTCCTTTAGCTACAGAAGGTGGTCAACACAATGGAGAGGGAGAGACAATTGAAGCGATAACTATCGACATGCACGAGGAGCACCCAATGCGGGTGCTACCTAAGCATGCCGGTAGCTTCCACTACCGACATGCACCGGGACCAGTACCCAATGCATACCGGGTCTTGCCTAGGGATGCCGATACCTATACTAACATTCACCGGGGGAGCTACCAACATGCACCAAGAGCACCCAATGTATGCCGGGTGATACCTAGGAATGCCGGGAGCTTCTAATATATGCTAGTAACCACCGATATGCACCAGGAGCACCCAATGGATGCCGGGTGCTACCCAGGTATGCTAGTAGCTTCCAATGCATGTCAGTAGCTACCGACATGCACCGGGAGTACCCAATGCATGACGAGTGCTACCTAGGCATGCTAGTAGCTTCCTCAAGCTCATGAAGGCTAGATAGAAAACTTTTTTAAAAAGCTAGGGAAGACTAGGGAGTTCTGTGAGAACTCCCTAGTCTGCCCGAGCTTTTTTTTTAAAGGTTTATTTTCGCTGCTCCAGCAGCGTTATTAGCGGCGTTTTTTCACTACTCAACAACGTTTTTAGCAGTGTTTTTTCACTGGTATTCTCGCTGCTAAAAGCAGCAATCCCATTTTACACAGCGAGCATTTCTAGCAGCAGCGAAATATGCGCGACATCTTCATACCCTTCTAGTTATAAAAGCGTTGCTATACTCTCATTATGTTGTAGTGGTACCTTTTATCTTTTATCTTTGTGTATCTATAAATATGACCCTTTCCTCTTACTCTAATCCTCACTTCTAAATCTTATTGCCTCCCTCTCCCACTCATTGTATTTCTCTCCTTCACTATCGTTCTCTTCCTTACAACCCTCACGATCATCAACTAAACTTTGTTGATCTCTAATGGCTTCTTCTAATGGCCCAAGCTATACTTGAAGGAAACCCGGATAGAGTTTGCAAAGATTTGTGCAATAAAACAGATGGAGATACGATAAAACATCTCATAATCACGTCAGAGGACCGCAATCTTTGGAGCAAGATATTGGCAGATGAGCCTATTGATTCTGGTGATTTGTATGTATGGAATTTGAAGATTATTAGTGCTATCGGCACTTGGCAGAGTTACGGGTATATTTCCAAAGAGACGAAGGAGCCCTATGAGAGGAGTTAAAGAATAGAGTAGCCCAAAAAAGCACATAGGTGTAGGAACCGCAGGTAGTTATGGTATGTTGTCAATTGTAAACAATGTTTGATTGCATTAGCCCTCATAAGTACATAGTTGTCTTTAGCCTCCTCGGAGGATGATGTAACAATGTTTATGGAATAAAGTGGTCTCAACTATAGATCGTCTTGTCTTTTGTATTAATTGCCTTGTCAAATTTTTGGTTTCATGTTTTGATTAATTAAATGAAATTTCCAGTTTGTTGTCATGATTTGAATACCAGTTATGATAGAAGAGTTGTATTTCAAAGTTATATGTGAATGAACTTGGTCTTATTTGTAATTGAAAGTGGTATTTTCAATCCTAAGGATTTAATGTCGTCATGTTCTTCTCTCTATCACTCCCTCTTGCTCTCTCTCTCTACCTCTTCCTATCAAATATTTATGTCATGACCTCAATCATAATTAAAAATTATTGACCTTAATAAATTTACATTCTTCACTTATGAAATAGTACGCAAGGCATACTAGATATCATGCCTAGAAAGAAATTATCTTGTATGTATAATTATGTACATTATTCACCTTGTCAATTGTACTCCATGCAATGATATAAGGTCTCACATGCAAAGGCTTCAAATGAAATATAGTGACATGCAAAGGCATGCAACAGTGACATGCAACACAATGCAAAGGGCAAGAAGTACCATGCAATGACATACACATGTAATAACATCCAGATATAATGCAATGTATTATAATGGCACATACATGCATTGAAATGCAAAAGGATAATAAAGAGCAAGCAATGTCATGCAAATGCAAAAAATACAAATGTAGAAAATAAACTCTTATGCAATGCTATGAAAAAACATGTGAAGATGAGAGAGAGAGAGAGAGAGAGAGAGAGAGAGAGAGAGAGAGAGAGAGAGAGAGAGAGAGAGAGAGAGAGAGAACGAGGTGAAAGAGAGATAGGGGGAAAAGGGAGGGAAGAAGAAATTATGCATAGGGAGGGTGGGACAAGGGGAGAGAGAGAGAGAGAGAGAGAGAGAGGGGAAGAGGGTGGGAGAGGAGAGAGAGAGGGAAGGTGGGGGAGTGAAAGTGAGGGAGAGGAGAGGGAGGGTGGGTGGGAGAAGGAGAGGGAGGGAGGGTTGGAGAGTGCGAGGGAGGGAGGGAGTGAACGAGAGAGAGGGGGGGAGGGCGAGAGGGAAGAGGGTGGGAGAAGGAGAGAGCGGGAGGGTGGGAGAGTGAAAGGGAGGGAGGGAAGAGGGGAATGAAGGAGAGAGAGAGGGGCAGTATAGAGAGAGCTACCAAAGAGAGCGAAGGATAGAGAGAGTTAGCAAAGAGAAGGAAAGAGAGAGTGAGAGAGGGATAGAGAGAGGGGGCCAAGAGAAGGATAGAGAGAGAGAAGGGGAGAGTGAAAGGGAGGGAGAGAGAGTGAGATGAAGTAGAGTGTGAGAGGTGGAGGGAAGAGGGTGGGAGAGAAGGAGAGAGAGGGAGAGTGAGAGAGTGAAAGGGAGGGAGGGAGAGGGAAATGAAGGAGAGAGGTAGACAAGGGGAGGATAGAGAGAGTGAGAGGGGGAGAGTGAAAGGGAGGGAGGGAGAAGGAGATGAAGGACAGTGAGAGAGGGGGAGGATAGAGAGGGAGGGTGGGAGAGTGAAAGGGAGGGAGGGGGCTAGCTGGGTGGTGGGCGAAGATGGTGGTGGCAAAAGTTAGAGAGAGATTGTTCAAGTAGAGAGAGAGGGAAGCCAAGAAAATCTCCCTCCATCAAGCTCCCACAAAAATCACACTCCAACTTTGATACCCATAAATATCCCCAGACATTTCACTTTTGCACGGTTCACTAATCTAATTCTAAACCCAAAATGTGTGGCAAGTTGTAGACCCATCTTTTCCATACAAGATTGAGCAAGCACACAAATTTGAGCACCCCCATCAATGTCAGCCTCCCCAATCCTACCCTAGGCCTCAACTACTGGAAAGATGTCCAGAAGCTCTTCGAGTGAAAGGACCATGACATTCCCTTTCTTTGGTTCCTTCTCTTCCAGCTTCTTTGGGTTGACCAACTTCTTCCACTCTCTCTTCAGTTTAGGAAAAAGCGCCAACCATTGCCCAAAGTTAATGTCTACTTTTTGATTGGTCAAATCATTTACCATGTTATAATTAAGGAAAACATTAGGGGCTATTTATAGCCCAATTGCTATTTTAAAGGGTTCCTCAAGTGCCGGGCTAATTTTTCCTAATTTTGAGTGAGGTAGGGAGATAAATTTGCCAAAAGTACACTATCGCCTACCATAAAAGATGAAATTGAAAGATTCACCCAATTTTCTATAGTTCCAAGCTCATTGGAATGCATTCGCCAGTGATTTATACTTAAACCTTTGTAATGGTTCCTTTTTTTAAACCTTGTTATGATCCTCTTGATTGCGTCCCAAGGGTAAATGTAATTGTGATAAACCTCCTCATCTAGGGGGGATATGTTTCCATTACCTCAAAACCTTAACAACAACAGAGCCAATGATTATGGAGTAGAAATCAAAGATCCATCAAATCTTGGAAGCAGAAGACTCACATCTGAGGAAAAAGGGAAAGCAGTAAGTCTGATTAGTCTTGAAGCAATCCATAATGTTATGCCAGCAGCAACAAAAAGGACTAGAACTCGGGAGGTAGAAGAATCACGCTCGAGTAAAAAGAAAGGAAAATAGGTTGTCCAAGAAAAGCAGCCAGTCATCAAGAAAAAGGCAAAGAGGATTCAAAGACATTTTTATATGTAAGTGCTAATGTGACCACATTCACCACAGTTGAAACAGTGTGCATTGATGGGATATGCACCTCTCCCTCTTCCTCTTGTAAGTGCTAATGTGACCACATTCACCACAGTTGAAACAGTGTGCATTGATGGGATATGCACCTCTCCCTCTTCCTCTTGCATACCACTGGCTTTGACCACCTTGTCTAGGATTGATACCTTCTCCTCTTCCATTGGCTTGGCCGCTTTCCCTTCCTCTTCCTCCACCTACCAGGTTCAAATTCACGGTCTCCATTAATTCAACCACCTCATGCAGCTCATGGTTGAGGTTGTTACTGGATTGCTGTGAAATAATCTGTTTCCCTCTCTTTTTCACTTCCTCCTTTATTTCCTATTTCCCTAATCTTTTGATTTTCCACTCTTTTCCCTTGGCAAGCTGAACAACTTCCTCAAAAGTTGGAGAATTCTTCAATTCCACCTTGATCTAACCTAAGGCCCATTATGAAACATTTTAAGCATCTCTAGAGGGGCTTCATTTTCCAGAGCCTCTTTCCATTGGCTCCAAATCTTTCCAAAATGATTAAGGTAATAATCCACATCCTAATTTTCCTCCTGGTTGGTAGTTGCAACTCCCTCCATGCTTTTTTAGGAATTTTGGTCCTTGTATATCATAATAGGAAGGCTACTTTCACATCCCGACACTTAGGAGGATCCTGTGGTGGAGTAGTAGCTCCACAAAAAGAAGTTGCGTGAGTTTTACAACCATGTTTTGCCTCCCCCTATAAGAAAAATACCAAGATCCTTAACTAAACATCAGGTTCTATCTTGTCTTTAATCAAGTCTTTAATCAAGGCTTTAATCAAGGCTGTGAATTCCAACTTCTCTAACAAATGGGAAGCATCTTAATTGGGTAATCCCATAGGAAAATCTTGAGCCATGGTCTCTTCTTACTAGACTTGAAAAAGCAGTCTTCACTCTTCCTCACTGTGCTTCAGACTCGCATAGGAAAATCTTGAGCCATGCTAGACTCGCATAGGAAAATCTTGAGCCATGGTCTCTTCTTACTAGACTTGAAAAAGCAGTCTTCACTCTTCCTCACTGTGCTTCAGAAGGCATTCATTCCTTAGTGGGGACATCAAAATAGTGCTAGGCTGAGCAGAACAAAACCAAATGCCTCTATAGAAAACCAACCTACACCATGGAATATTACAATACCACAATACCTAGTCGTAGGATATATACAATCAATGTAGGTTGGAATATTGACAATACCACAACACCTAGTCACAGGATATATGCAATATTGACATAGTCGTCTCGCAGGATATATGCGATCAATGTGTTGTGTCTTCTTACTCTTCTTACTACACTTCCTCTTCCTCATTTGAACTATTAGAACTATTAGCAAGTGTTTGTTTATATACAATAGACCAAGACAGATGGTAGAAAGTGAAGTGTTTATTATCTACAATAGACCAAGATAGATGGATGGTTCAATCTACTTCATGGATGGTTCAATCTACATCATTTGTACTTAAAGAAAGTGTTTATTTATATACAATAGACCAAGATAGATGGTGTTTATTCATATACAATAGACCAAGATGGATGGTTCAATCTACTTCATCATCATTGTACAATAGACCAAGATATATAGATAGTTCAATCTGTCTCATCATTTGTACTTAGAAAGTGTTTATTTATATATAATAGACTAATCCCCTTAGGTAGCTCCAAGGGAATGGTAAAATTTTCTATCTATGAATGAAGCATGATCAATACAAACCATTCGAACTCTATCCGGAATGAGCCAACCATATCCATCAGAAATCCCCTCAAGTAACTTCAAGGGAATGGTAATATTTTCCATCTATGAATGAAGCATTATCAATACAAACCATTCGAACTCTATCCAGAATGAAGCACTACAAACCATTCGAACTCTATCCAGAATGAAGCACCCATGGTTCCAGTACAAGAGAAAGGTACATGATGTTATTCTTCACTCTTCACAATCCTACACCCACACCTTCACTGTTTGGGAGTAAGAAAGATCATACCATTCGAACTCTATCCGGAATGAGCCAACCACATCCATCAGAAATCCCTTCAGGTAGCTCCAATGGAATGGTAAAATTTTATCCGAAATGAGCCAACCACATCCATCACAAATCCCTTTAGGTAGCTCCAAGGGAATGGTAAAATTTTCTATCCCGAATGAGCGAACTACATCCATCAAAAAACCTTCACTTCCTATATACATCGCACCCATGGTTCCAATACAAGAGAAAGGTACATGATGTTCTTCACTCTTCACAATCCTACACCCACACCTTCACTGTTTGGGAGACTAGGAAGAAAGATCACACAAATGTTGTTCTTTCGAAGAAAGATCATACAATTTTAGTCTTCTTGGCTTTGGCCTACTTCCATGTAAAGTTTTCTATTTACACTGAGCGCAACAACACACACCTCTCAATACCAACGCAATAATCACTATCTTTGGACTTAACGCAATAATCACCGTCTTGGACTACCAAGCTTACAATGGTTTTAAAATGATACAATTACTTCACAATTCAATCCTCTTGCTCACAAACAATACCAAGGAGGCTCATGACAAAACGACAACCATGTGATCTCTCATATCCTCACGGAAAAAATCATTACTTCACAATTCAATCCTCTTCCTCACAAACAATATCAAGGAGGTTCATGACAAAACGACAACCATGTGATCTCTGATATCCTCAACCCACCCAATACTCACACGGAAAAAAAGATGCGTTCATTCACATTTAAAAAATGGTGTCTGCAACCCACTGGTCTCAGCAGCAAGTCATCTTTTGGCTTCAGTGCATCAGGTTCTCTTCAACGGTGTTTGTCCTTCTTTCTAGTAGCATCACCACCCTCCTTTGTGGCCAAAGTTCCTCCTCTCTCTCGAGTCGCCTTCAGAACAGCAGCGCATTGGCTTCTTCTCTCTGCCCCAGCTTGAGTTCTTCTCTGAGGTTTCTCTCTATCGCAGTGTGTTTTTTTCTTCTCCGTCTACTCTCAGGTCTCCATTATATAGTGTGAGGCTGTGGCTATGGCATACAGTACATATTAAGCAAGTTTGCCACGTTTGTCATGCTGGCATCCATCCCGCCTTCTTCCATCCTGTGTACCATCCACTTGCTCTACAAGGTACTCGACTTGCTCAAAATGGTTTAGTCGTCTACCTTTCCATGCCGCCTGCAACACCCATAGCTTTCCAAACACGTTCTTTTGCCATTCCGTCGACCGGTTTCTCCGTCTCCTTGTCGTCGGCCACCTTCTTGCCTTTTACGAAGAGTTCTCTTGGCGTGTTGCCTAAGCCCATGCCGGGTATTGTTGAATCGCTGCCAACTTGTCGATACTGTGACCACATTCATGTTTTTGATTGCTTTCACTATGGTTATAAACCTTGCTATTGAGATTAGCTCTTATCCATATACCATAAAGAAGAACGAATGCACTCATCTTCCTCTTAAGCCAAAACCCAATCACACTATACCTTCAAGCCAAACTCGGAGACACATGCAAGGCCACCCACCTACCCCAGAAACAATGTACTACGACGAGTCCTTTACGGGACGAGTTTTTTATTTAACCATCATACTACATGTTAGCAAAGGTCTATCACCATAGTGTACTACCATGATCATGAGCTTCTGAGTACAATGTCATGTCTCGAGAGCCATCATACAAATGTTGTCATCATTTCTTGAGTCCATGATTACACACACACAACAAGCATATGCTATATTTGTACATATGATGAAAATTCGCAAACACACTAAAAATGCAACTCTCATCCGGACATATAAGCTTATTGCCAGCTATTCTAGATTTTCTTTACAAAGACAGAAAACAAAAACAAAAACACTTGACCAATGAGTGTATCAAGGCCAAGGACATGGGCCTTGACCATTGAAAGATATTTAAAAATGAGTGAGCGACGTAAAAAAGTGAAACATAATGTGCATGCTTATTTAGATAAAGCGAGAGAGAGAGAGACAGAGAGAGATTATCATGATTCACTACCAAGAAGACTATAATGAGTACTAGGCACTTGTGATGGAAATGGTCACATCATGCACATAATAATAGGATGCACTTTGAATCAGGAAAACTGCATCAAAAGGAAAGACCAATCAAAAGGCTAGGAGAGCATGTTTGGCAGTCAAGAGTTGCATGACCACAGAAAGCCTTTTGAGGTGGCTCTTTGAGCCCTTTATACAATGTTGATTTATTTCTTTACTTACCTGATTCATATAATTTGTCAAGATACAGCCAGATTTAGAGGAAAATAGAGAAGGAATGGTGGCTTGCTAGAGAGGGGTCGTTGTGTCGAAGGGCACATGCGGTTGGGGGATGAGGCAGAGGGGAGAGGGCATTAATGATTGAGAGAAGAAAGGATCATTGATGGGGAGAAGATGGGGAACTTGTGAGGAGGGGGCTTTTAATTTTCTCATCTTTATGCTCCACTAGCATGACAATTTTCCTTGCTTGGGCCTATGGTGGAGGTGTATGCCTTGATATCTTACCAACAATAGTCCAGCATCTTCATGGCACCTCTCGACTTGCTTCTTTGCATTGCATTTGCCACTACTACACCTATAGTAACACCTGCCAGTACATCAAAAGCTATGATTTTGAATTATTATTGCATGGCTACAATAGAAATATGCAAACAACGCTTACACAAATCCGCACAAAATAGAGTGTCTATTGAACTCTTAAAAGTGATGCACAAAGATAAAGGATCAGATAATGACATAACTTGAAACTTCAAAAAAATGTAAGGCCTTGATACTTTTGCTTTCATTTAACACAGTATCTTAGGGTAACCATGTGAGACATGACTCGTGAAATATTACTTAAACATTCACATAAAATAAGAGTAAGTCATCATTTGTCATCGTCAAGCTACAAGCAATCCCAGTTTTTTATACCTCGGAAAGGGTCTGTTTTTAATACTCTTTTGGCCATACTTGCGCCATCTGTATCCATCATCAGCTACATCTCCTTCACTCCTCACCTTTATTGTATGCTTTGGCTCTAAATGGTTTCTCTTTTGTAATTTTAATCTCCATGAAGCACTTCTACAAAGCAAAATATTAGCTTCTCCGTTAGTCACTAAACTGAAGTATCAGAATTAACTTGCTTTAATCCTATGCTTACCAGTTACAACAAACTAAATTTAGTCTAATCTTTAGCTGCCAAACCAGAATTCACTCTTACTGCTACCACCTGAAATAAATTTTCTCAAACTTCTGCGCCCAGCCAGCCAGCATAACCTCGTGATTTAGTTTAAGATTTTTTCATATAATACGAAGACATAATAATCCAAGACAAGATGATATAATCTAATATTAAGTAGATTTACTATATTTCCAACTGGGTTAATGGAATCTTACAGCTCATGTTGTTGTAGCAGCTCCTCTTTGCAGGTGGAAAGCTCATCTGTGAGCATGTTTTTCATATCCAAAAATGATGTAATATTCTCTTGTTGGTGGGTGTCCCCCAGTAACGTAGATGGAACAGTGGAAGAACCATTAGAGGTGACTATACTGGTATGGATATGAACGGGGGAGCCACTCATTGCCAAAGCTGATTCTATGTCCATGAGGGTTGGGCCTGCCCAGATTGCACGAAATGAGCCCCTTGGCCCAACAATATCTTGCAGCTTTGATGAGGGCGCACCTTCTCTATACCTTTCTTGCTCACTTGGTGGCTGCCAGCTCGCGGCCCTAACCTCCCCACCTTGTTTCTGCTGCCAGCTAGCGCTAGCCTCACCATGCTGCCAGCTAGCCCTAGTCTCACCACTCTGTTTTTTCTGCCAGCTAGCCCTAATTTCATCCCCATTCTGCGTCTCCACTTCCGTGTTGTGAAAAACACATGATGGGTCACCAGCTGATTCAACCTGGTTAATGGAATCATTAGGATCACACTGCCAACAATCAAATCCACCAAGAGAGATCGTGTTTTCAAGAGGAGATTCTGATTGTCTTGAAACTGTCTCAGACTCCATGAAGTGAAAGTCAAGAACATCTTCAAGATCTCTGCAGCCATAATTAGCGGTAATCATTGCTGTAATAGGTGCATAATCATCATCGATCAGCACGTGGTCTTGCAGGTTATTGCCATCGATCAGCTGCGTCTGGTCTTGTAGGTTAGCACTAATCTCATCGGTAATGCGCCAGCCATCACTTTGGGCCGACATGTCAGGCAGATCAATAGATGCGCATCTTTTTCTGTCATTGGATGGCTTATCGAAGGCTTCTGGAAGGTGATCCTTGCAGCTATTAGTGGATAGCTCATGATCTGAAAGTGGAGATAACATTGTACTGGTAGAAAAAAACTCGAGAGGAGGGTAGTGGGGATCGAAGGCCATCAATGTAGAACTCGCTAATACTGTCGATAATGTTGTTGCAGCTCATCAGTTCGCAAAAGCAGAGGCTTGTAGTGTTAGAGTGGGACTTGGACTTGAACCAGCCTCACCGCCAAGTCAACCCTACGAAAACGAAAACAGTTTGCTTGTGTTTGACAATCACTGTGTACCTACTACCTAGACTACATAACTTTACCAATATTACTCTTAGTGGAAAACCTTCATCAACAATAACTACAATACATAAGGGCGGGTGTCCAATTCAATAAGTGCACTGAATATACATAATTAAGAAGAATCGACACCAAATCTCCTAGATGTGGAGCTCTGCACTATTGCTCATCTAACCCCAAGACTCCATGCCTGGATCCTTGCATGTGGAGGTTGGCATATTTTTCATCAGATAGCCCGGTCCATTCTAATCTTACATTACATTCACCTAACCATGCATTTAAACCTTGCCTGCCACTTTTTTAGGTTCATCACACCAATTTCAACTCATCACTTCCATTCTAATCTTACATTATATTTACCTAACCATGCATTTTAAAGTTGCCTGCCATTTTATTTACCTGGAGGAGAAAAAAAATACTCTTCAAAAGAGACATAAGCTTTCTGAAAGAACAAGGTTTCTTTCAAATGTATTCATATTTAATATATCAATGTAAGTCCTTCAAAATTTTGATTATGATCTGCAGTGATCTTTTGGACTTGGGGGACCACATGTAGTGTTCATGATTTATCCATGTGAACTTTGTTGTGCATGTTTTCATGATAACGTACTACTCTTTTCTACTAAGTACTATATAAAAATGGCCTCCAAATTCAGTTAAATTAGTATTGCTAATGATGTCTTTAAAATTGTAACCATAGATCTACATCATTCTAAACATGGTTTGTCTAGCAACTATTTTTGAAAACTTTACAAAAACACCAAACTAGATTTCATTATCATACATCTACAATAAGTTATATTTAGTAAAAGCTCTAAAAACATTTAAAATTTGCTTGAAAGAATAACACTCAATTGGTGCATATTTTATAACTAGAATTTTTGAAAAAAACTATTTTTAATGTCTAGAAAGTCTTTATTAAT
The DNA here is from genome assembly GCF_041138505.1 of Cibotium barometz. Lineage (NCBI taxonomy): Eukaryota > Viridiplantae > Streptophyta > Polypodiopsida > Cyatheales > Cibotiaceae > Cibotium > Cibotium barometz. The sequence continues at coordinate 20,178,148 of NC_141055.1, read as the reverse complement.
GAGACACATCTCACTTGTAATGGAGGCTGGTGGTGGTCAGGAATATTTTGAGATAATGTCGACAAATATTATTTGATTTTGTGATAACAAACGCCATTAACTCATTTTGGGCGTGCCATCCGTATTTATTAACGATGTGTATATATTATTTGGGATGTGAAATCTTCCTTGTGCATAATATTTGATTTTATAAGATATGTGCCTATTTATATGGTTTTAGGTTCACAACTATTTTTTAATACACTGGCTTACACATCCAATAAAGCAACCTATTCTTGAAGGAGTTGATATATTTATAAAAGGACACTGTTTTGAGCCCCACAAGTTATTTCAAAGCAATATATTTTTGAAGTTGACATATTTGTAAAAGGGCACTATTTTGAGCCCCACAAGTTATTTCAAGAAGTATATTTAACTACACCAAGAGAAAGCATGGGTACACTCTTGTGTGGGGAAAACTTGGACCCAATCATCTTGTGTCTTGAGCAATTATTTATTCTTTTCTATGTTTGGTATTTAATATTTTGAAATCAATTCATTGGGTTCGTGTCAACCTCCCACAATACTGGTATCAGAGCCAAGGTTGATTGCAAAAATTGTAAGCAATGAAGAACCACAAGACAAAGAGGCCTTGGAAATCAAGAAGAGGTAATTTTCATTTACCAATTATAAGGAAGAGAAACATGTTTCTGTCTACCCACAAAACCACTCAAAAATCTCAATAAAAGTGTTATATTATAATCCTCAAAAGACATGTGTGCATCGTGAGACAAGCATCTTTAACCCTCGAAAGACATGTGTATGCATCGTGAGAAGCATCTTTAATCCTCGAAAGACATGTGTATGCATCATGACAAATATGTTTTCAAGAAGTAAGTGAGATTAAAGAAAACGTAAGTGAGAGAAAGTGTTCATGGGCTATGGTGGTGTCAGTTTTATTTTGTTCCACGAATGATTCTGTATTGCTCCATGACTTGACAAAACTAAATATTAGGAGGAAATATGTGAGTGTTGCCAATGGGGATCATAAAAAAATGTTTCATGATCATTCATCGAGTTCTTTGACCATTAATCTTTGGGTTTATCATTGAAGATGTGTAATAATGCCTCGAATAAGTGTGTTACATGTGGATATATAAGGGAGTCGCATACTTGTGCCATGAGTTCTAAGAGTTTAGATGGTTGATGTGGGTTATGAGGGGATGGGCAAGTCATTGCGATGTGTACTGAATATTCTGGCAAAAAGAAAGTATCAAGTATGTTAGTCTTAAATATAAAAAGAATTAATCGATAGTGTTACCTTGATTGACACTAGCACACATAAGTGGCTAAAAACATAAGTAATTTCTCACAAAAACTCTGGGAAATTTTTAGAAATTCGATGGAAAATTTTTAGGATATTTTTTGTCTCAATAAGAGGGATTGGTGTAAAATTAATGATTTTGGAAGGAAAAAAGCTCTCTTGAATTTCTATATATATATGAGAATGGAGAAATCTATAGAATCATTGTTCTGTTAAGGGAAAAAAATTTAACATAAAATTATAGCATCAAACTAATTCATAATATATAGACATTTCTTTATTCACTATATCCATAATATACTATTAATCCTTTTTTCTAAGAGCTCCAATAACAATAACAAGAAAAGGTAATATTTATCACCGATATTTACGACCACCCCATCATCGAAGATTCTCAATGGCTACTTGATCATGCCCTTACCTATCCATCCTTGATTGCATCGTATGTTCATACTAGCCCATGATGATTATTTATGATTTTGTGACAACTGAAGAGAATTGCTTTCCAGCCCCGGGCATGTTATGAGGAGCTAATTCATGGAATAATTGTATACCCACATTTTCCATTATTCATGAATTCTCCTAGATGGGTTTAGATTGGGATGCCTTTCTAAATACGGTTGATCGTAGCTTACTTTACATGTATGTGGGTGAATCTGTACATGCATTTGAGTATCTGTTGCATCATCTTGATGTTATGAGTTTCGTATGGTTATTTGTATTTTTAATCAATTAATTTATTAATTGATTGGCATAGTTAATGTAAGTGCATATTATTCGATTGGATAATGGAGGCGAGCTGGTGGTTGGTCAGGAATATTTTGAGATAATCAAAATATTTTGAGATAATCAATTTTGAGTGTCCACAAATATTATTTGATTTTGTGACAAGCGCCATTAATTCATTTTGGGTGCCATCCATATTTATTGATGATGTATATATATTATTTGGGACATGTGAAATCTCCCTTGTGCATATTTGACTTTACAAGATACGTGCACATTAGTATATCATTCTAGGTTCACATCTACTTTTGAGTAGATTAGCTTGCACGTCTAACGAAGCAAACTATTTCTGAAAAAGTCAACATATTTGTAAAAGGACGTTGTGTAGAGTCCCACAAGTTATTTCAAACAATATATTTAAATACACCAAGAGGAAGCATGGGCTCTCTCTTCTATGGGGGCTGTGTCTTGAGCAATTTTTTATTCTATTCTATACTTGGTATTTAATATTTTGTAATCAATTCATTGGGTTCATGTTAACCTCCCACAACATATCACTCTCTTATTTGTTATTTTCAAGTGTAAGATTCATTTGTCATTATTTAGGCTTGCAATACTGATAGGAACTACACAATTCATTTCACATGTAAACTTGGCATAAGGGTATCACGCGATTAACATCATGTGACTAGAAGTAATTTCGAATTGCAGAAGTAAGGCCTTATATATGGGAGTCTTTCATTGTTTGTACCTTGCATTGGCATCAATGGAATTCTCCAAATCCACGACTTTTATTCACATAATTATCAAAAGCAATTAGCACTACAAGAAAATGGTTGGTTATTATAGACGGTTCGTTTATCGATGGTGGCTATTAGGGGCACCAATGTAAGCGGTGGTAAATCAAAGGGAAAATGTCATTTGACGGGTGCCAGTATGTGCATCGGTATTTGCACCGTTATCTGTGCCGATAATGAAATAATAATAATTTGCCTAAAAGACTTCAAGAAAAAATCACTGGTCATATTACAAATTTAAAGTTCATTGCTCATATTTATAATCAAAGCTACAAAGTCATAGATCATCATTTAATCTATCATCCACGGCTAGATCCATGGCCCCTTGAAAAAGGTCAATTTCAAGAAATGTTTATGTATCCTCTTCAATTTCACCAAAAGAGTGTTGAACCATTTGGTCAATGGCTTGCTCTTATGTAGGATCAAGGTCATCTATGTGCTCCTTGTGGGATGAACTTGTCTCTCCATCAGAACTTCATGAGTACCTTTCTTCCATATGCTCTTGAATTTGTCCCTCAAGCCGCGTAGGTTCCACAACTAATATACTCAAGGCAATTGGCTCTTGGATTTCAACATCAACTCTATTATTTGGCTCTTGATTTTCAATAACATCAAGTCCATCATTACGCCTCTATGATTCTTCTTCTAGTTGCTCTCCTTTAAAAGTTTTTTTGCTAATGAGGAGCAACTTAGACTACAAACACCCACCTTTTTTTTCCATGAAAAGATCCTTTCATTAGTTATAAAAAAGCCCAATGGACTACAAACCCTCTCCTGCTCATAAAGAAGGCAAAGAAAAGACCAATCAAGGCAGCTAGGGAGACTCTCCCTAGGTGCAAAAAAGTATAAATAAACTGAGAGGCTATATCATACAATAGGAGGGGGGAAAATCCAAACAGGTGGCCTGTAGTGCCAGCGAGGTGTAGAGTATAGAAAGGGCCGCTGTGCCAAGTGGTGTGGAAAGCCTGGCGTCGCAAGATCGCTCGATCCGAGTCGCCCCGGATGTTGTCATACTTCCTGCCAGATAGCCCGAACAGTCTCTGCTGGTGGCTCCAGTCTCCCCTCGAAAGCCCTAAAACAACGGGCTCTCGAGGTGAACCATATGGTGAGGCTGCTGAGGAGCTCCCATTGTAAATCCCTCTCCTATGTCCAGCCGCCCGGCTGTCAAGAAATCCGATGAAGGAACAAGGCGAGGCTGGCCCCCAATGAATCTGATGGCCTGGCTGGCCTGCTCTGTCTCGTATCCCATAGCTAGCCCTGACGAAGTCGACCAAGTAGCGGCTTCCCACATATACATTCCCTCTGGAGAGCGGGGGGCCAAAATGCCCAGAATCCTTAGCCAAATCTTGTGCGCCTATGGACAGTCCCATAGGCAATGTCACTGTGTCTCCAATGGGTGGCCGCATTGGACGCAGGCCGACAGAAGGCCATTGTAGACAAGCCAGGTGTCAACTGCAGAGCCCCTGTGGGCAACCAGCCACCCGCTAGAAAGCCGAGATCCTACGTGCCTGTTTGCTAGCCCAGAGCCTGGTCCAAAAATCCTCCAGGAATTCCTGTGAGAGTCCCTCTAGCCACCAATGCACCGATGCAACTGGAGCGACCATCCTCCTCCTCGCAGTCAAAATATGCCTCCCCAACCGAACAATGTACTAGAAAAAGGTGATCTCTATGGCCTCGAGGAACGCATAAGGATCATGCCACTCGTACTCGCCAGGGTCCCACTGGGATCCGGGCCAAGGGGCGCATAGCATATGCCCATATACACCAATTAGAGTCCACATCTGCAGGGTCTGGATCAATATGCCACTTCTGAGAAGCGGCGACCACTACCCGTATCCTCTGAAAGATGCACTCTGCAACCAAAGGCGACTCCGCCTCCACTCTCTAAAGTCTGCCCCTATCTCATAGTAGAGGCATCTAATATCCTCAGTGCAAGCTCTGACAGCAATCACGATCTCCAACAACTGTGTAAAGGCTCCCATCCACCGTGGGGCCGCTGGCTCAAGATGTGAACCACTCCTCAGATCAGCCCCCTCTAAAGTGACTCAGCCTCTCTGCCTAGATCTCCTCCGGGAGACTGCAAAAGGCCTTCCAATCTCCAAAACTGCATGCTGGGCTTGCCCGCCCCAATGGTCCCCAGGCTAGACGAGGCTGAGAACCCAGCATATGACCCTGCTCTGTGCGTACCGGGGGGCTCCAGATGAGGGGCTGTCTGGCTCGCTCCTCATCACAAGTGGGAGGTCTCTGAGAAAGCTCCGGTCTCAGCAACTCCCAAGCTCGCAGGATGCTCAAGGCAAATATGTCCTCCCATCCTCTACTGAGGCCTATCCTCCTCATCTCTTTGAAGATCCACCGTATCTCTGGTGCCCAAGTGCCCCCTGTTGGGGGAGCTCTAGCCTGCACTGTGTGTACCGGGGGGCTCCAGATGAGCGGCTATCTGGCCAGCATATGACCCTGCTCTGTGCGTACCAGCAGGGGGCACCCTGCGCCGTCGCTGAAAAAAGAAGCTTCTTCCAAGGCTCAGTGCCTGGAAGCAACCCCCGAACAATAAGCTTCCCCAACAAGGCTCTACTCTGATCAGCTGGATCTATAATGCCCAAGCTCCCCTGGGCCAGTGGAAGAGTAATAAGTGCCCAAGCAACCTTTGCTCGGGCCGACTGACCATCCCGCCCCTGACTAAAGAAAGTTCCTAAGCAGCCTCTGTACTTGGCTGATGCAAGAGCTCGAGAAAATCCAGCAAGATACCACATAGTCGCTAAAGCACCTGATTTGTCACCACCACCCTTCTAGCTAAGAAAGCCGAGCTGTACTCCAATATAGAAGCTTCTTCCGAATGCTCAGGAAGAAGCAGGGCGATCTACTACTCAGATTACAAATCAAGTATAATGTGGCATCCCAGATACCGTGCACTGCTGTGCCAGGAGGAATCCATCTAAAACCCAGGTCTGGGCTCCATGCCACCAGAGCGGGACCGCTACTGATCCAAAAAACCACTGTCTTGCGCCAATTTATCAATGCTCCTGAAGCCACACCAAAAACCTATAGATACTGCTGTGCCCTTTGTAGATTGGCCTCCTTGCCATGCAAAAACAATCTCGTGTCATCAGCAAACTCAGAATCAAGCAAGTCCTCACCCCGGACTGGTCACCCCGGACTGGAAGCTGGAGTCCTCTCAAGCCAACCTCCTCTACTGTGTCAGATACATGCTCATAGCCTTTGCAAAGGAAAGAAAAAGAAATGGAGCAAGAGGGCATCCCTGACAGACTGATCTGGTCAGCTCAAAACTCGACCCCTCGTCCTCTTGCCACCATCAGCACCTGCTGCTACGAGCTGCTGTGGAATATAGAGCCGCCACTCCTCGAATCCAATCTGGCTCAAAACCCAGGTGAAGCATAGTGCCCTCTAGAAAACCCCAATCGACTCTATCGTATGCCTTCTCAAAATCGAGAAGCATAATGACCAAGTCCTCGCCAAGAAACTTGGCTCGGGCCGTCGCCTCTCCCAGAAGGTGAAGATGTTGTCAAGGATACTATGCTCCTTGACAAAGCCTGTCTGGGTAGCATGAATCAAATCCCCAAGGAAGGGCTGGATCCTCAAACTCAAGGCCTTGGCTAGGACCTTGTAAACATTATTGAGGATCGTAATAGGCCTCCACTACCAAATATCATCTGACACTCCCTCCCCCTTGGGGATAAGAAAGATCAAGCCCTCTGAAAAACTCTGTGGCATCACTCCACTGTCTAAAACATGCTGAAAACCCCTGCGGAGGCCTGGCCCCAAAAGGTCCCAATAGCGCATAAAAAAGGCAGGCATCAAACTGTCCTCCCCAGGGCACCTATGATGCAGGAGGGCCCTCAAAGCCTCAACAAGCTCATCCTTTGAAAGGGGCGCACCCAAAGCTGTGCGCATACGATATGTGACCCTCCTCTGCACATGGGTCCACACAGTCTGTCTGCAAGCATCACGTGCCTCTGGCTGGCTCCGCTGAAAGCAGGTCTCTGTAGAACTCGGTGGCAATAGCTCTAATCTCCTCGGGCGGCTCAGTGGGGCTAACGATCCGTCCTGCCTCCTAAGCTGGCGTACTCGTGCTCGAGCATGGCGAGGTCTGGTGATCTCAAAAAACTCCCCAGTCACTCTATCACCAAGCTGCATCCACTGAGAGGCCTGGCGATGATAGTAAAACTCATGTCTCTGCTCCTCTACCTCTCAAACCTCCTGACGTGCCTGGCTCAGCTAGGACGCCACCCACTCACATGTGGGCTGCTGCTCCTGAAGGCACTCGAGTGAAGCAAGGCTACATCTCAAGCGACGCTCCCGCTCTCGTGTCTCTTCTAGCCGTGTCAAGGCTGTAGCGTGCAAAAAAGAGCCGAGCTCGATGAGCCCCTAGGCACACTGGCCTGCTGCATCTAGGTCAGATCCTCTCAATGTCCTCAAAAAGACTAGGGTCTATAAGTATCCTCTCTAGGATCCTCAACTGCAAGTTGGTCTCCCGTGTCCTCTCCTCAAGAGTCAAAATAACTAGCGCATGGTCTGAGAAAGAGGTGCCAGCAAGAATGCCAACGGAGCCACCACGCTCCCCAACTCTGTCGCCCACATAGAAGCGATCAATCCATGATAAATTAGTCCCTCCCTGTCTCGGCGATCCGACCGAGAAAAACTAAGACTGACCTGAGAACGGGAGAAAGCCTCATGCTGCCATGCATCAGTGAATCGCAGTGTCATACAAAATCGCTTCCAAGCTGCAAGCTCCGTGCCGTGCACTGTAACATGACTGCCTCCCACCCTATCGGCCGGGTCCTCAAGCATGTTGAAGTCTCCCCCACCAACACACCAATGTGCGGCCTCGAGCAATGCATTTGTAACAAGGGTCCACAACTCTGCTCTGGCACTAGCATGATTGGGCGCATAGACATTGAGCACACCAATGTGCTCATCGTGCATCCTCAGAATAACATACTGCGCTCTACCAAGCACAATGACCCCGCAATCCACAATGGCCTGCCACCATACATCCGCAATGACCATACATACTCCTCCCTGCCCTCCCAAGGGGCCAAAACCTGCAGACCAAAAATTGTCCCATCTACCAAGCATCACCGAACCATATCTCCGAACCTTGCTCTCACTCAAATGGTGCTCTTGCATCGTCAAAGAGCACAACGTGGTGGTCATTATGGTGGAAATTATGCACAACATGGTGGAAACTATGCATCAAGCAGCAATGATGGAACTGTAAATCATTTGTTTGCCATGAAGCATGTTGTGGGTTCTATGACGACAAATGCTGAGAATGATGACACATGGTATATGGACTCAGGAGCATCAAACCATATGACATGTCATGGTGAATGGTTTGAGCATATGAAGCCTATGGATGTAAAAGGCTATGTGGAAACAGGTGATGATACCCAGCATGTCATTACACATGTTGGAAGTGTACCATTGGTCATGCACAATGGTCAGACAAAGTCTATGTCAGATGTGTTGTATGTGCCTTCGATCACTAAAAGCTTGGCCTCAGTTGGTCAAATGGTGGAACAGGGATTACAAGTTCGCTTCAACGAGCATGGATGCTTCGTTGAAGATTTCAAACATGGATGTAGAGTGATTGCTAAAGGCAAGAAAGAAGGCATATTGTTTAAGCTGGATGCTGGAATTCCTGAGCTAAAATCAGCCATGTTCTCAAAAAGCAGGAATGTGGTACAGGACATTGATATGTGGCATAAGAGGATTGGACATGTCAATATACAGAGATTAAAGAACATGCAAACAAGAGGCATTGTCAGTGGATTGCCTAGGTTCAAATATGATGGACATATGCATGTTTGTGAAGCCTGTCAGTTTGGAAAGCAGGCAAGGTTGAGGTTTCCTAGAGAAGGAAATATGAGTAGCAGGCCACTTGAGATAGTACACAGTGATGTATGGGGTCCTGCACAAAACCCATCTATCAAAGGCAGTTTATACTATGTTACATTCATCGATGATTTCAGCAGAATGACATGGATATACTTTCTTAGAAGAGTGAAGTGTTGGAAAAGTTCATGGATTTCAAAGCTTTTGCAGAAAAGCAATATGGCTGTTGGATTAAATGTCTGAGGACAAATGGAGGTAATGAATACACCTCAAAAGCTTTTGAGCATTTCTTGAGGAAGCATGGAATAAGAAGACAATTGACTTGCAGGTATACACCTCAGCAGAATGGTGTGGCTGAGAGAAAGAATAGAGTCATATGTGAAGTGGAAAGGGCAATGCTCAATGAAACGAGCATGCCAGATTACTATTGGGCAGAAGCATGTGCTACTGCAGTGTATATATTGAACAAAACACCTACAGCAGCCATTCATGGAAGCACGCCAGAGATGCGGCTTACAGGTTACAGGCCAGACATTGGACATCTCAAAGTTTTTGGATGCATAGCTTATGTACATGTGCCTGATGAAAGAAGAAGGAAGTTGGATCCTAAGGCAGAGAAATGTGTATTTGTTGGATATGCACAGGATCGAAAGGCATACAAATGTTATAATCCACAAACTAGACAAGTGGTCATCTCACGAGATGTGGTGTTTGATGAGCTTGCTAGTTGGTACAAAGCAAAAGATGAGGGAGTCATTGAGTCACTTGAGGCTGATGTGCCTGTGAACTTGCCACAAGCAAGTTCTAGTTCTACTACTATGTCTGGGCCAGCAGCAGTAGCAGTGTACGTCCATGGTCAGGACGTTTGAGGCATGAGAGTGTGAGCACTGGGAGTAGTGCTATTGATAAAGGAAAGAAGAAGGTCGAAGGAATTGGAATCACAGGTTATGAGGGAGTAGTGCTATTGATAAAGGAAAGAAGAAGGTTGAAGGAATTGGAATCACAGGTTATGAGTCATCTAGTTTAGAGAGTTTGGATGAGGAGCTTGGCATACCTGTTTTACGCACACCTGGTGCTAGGCAGGACAGATATGTGCCACCACATGCTAGAGTTACAGGTGTACAGAGTGACCCGCATGCATTGCGGAGATCCTAGAGAGTCAGATATCCTGTTGTAGAGATTTTGCTATGCACTATGCATATATGACATCTATGGTGAAGCATGTGGAACCTACATGCTATTGGAGAGCATGTATGGGAGAAAGCAATGGATGTTGAGATGGACGCATTGGTCCATAATGATACATGGGACTTGGTTGCATTACCAAAGGACAAGAATGTTATTGGATGTAAATGGGTTTACAAAGTGAAGTGCAAATCTGATGGTTCTATTGAGAGACATAAAGCAAGATTGGTAGCAAAGGGTTATGCACAGACCCAAGGATTGGATTATGATGAGACGTTTAGTCCAGTGGCTAAGATAAGCACAGTGAGAGCAGTCATTGCTATGGCTGTGCAGCTAATGGTTGGGAAATGCATCAAATGGATGTCAAGAATGCAATTCTAAATGGAGATCTACAAGAGGAAGTGTACATGGCACAGCCAGAAGGGTATGTACACCCAAGATATCCCACTCACGTATGCAGGTTGAAAAAGGCATTATATGGTCTGAAGCAAGCACCTCGTGCTTGGAGTGATAAGATGAGCAGATATCTTATCTCACTTGGGTTTCAGATTTCTACAACAGATTCTTCACTCTATGTGAAGAAGACAGAGCACGGGATTGTTTTACTAGTCATCTATGTGGATGATTTGATTATTACAGGTGATCATAGTGCAGATGTGATGCACGTCAAGAAAGCTTTGAGTGGGCAATTTGACATGAAAGATCCTGGTGAGTTGAGATACTTTCTTGGAATAGAAGTGGTCAAAGATCATGCAGGTACTTGGTTAGTACAGCGCCAATATGCATTGGATATGTTGGCAAAGTATGGCATGACAGGGTGTAAGCCTATGAGTACACCTTTGGAGCAAAATGTGAAGTTGCGGGCTGATTATGGTGAGGAATTGGATGATCCTTCTATGTACAGGAAGATGGTTGGTAGTCTCATATACATGACTATCACACGCCCAGATTTGAGTTATGCTATGGGGCTAGTTAGCCAGTTTATGCAGAGCCCCAGCAGGAAACCACATTTGGATGCAGTGAGATGCATCATGAGATATGTGAAGACCACAGCACATTATGGTTTACTTTATGAGAGTGGTAAAAGCTTGGACATACATGGCTACACAGATGCTGATTGGGCAGGTAGCGCATATGACAGGAGGTCTACTAGTGGATATGCTTTTACACTTGGAAGTGCCGTAGTGAGTTGGAGTAGCAAGAAGCAACCTACAGTTGCTTTATCCAGTACAGAGGTTGAGTACAGGGGTGCAGCCACCATTGCTACTTGTGAGGCTATATGGTTAAAGAGTCTCTTGGCAGATTTATGTGAGCCTATTGATAGAAAAGTTGTCATTCATTGTGACAACATGAGCAGTATACAGTTGGCAAAGAATCCAGTGTTTCATACGAGGACCAAACACATAGAGGTCCATTATCACTTTGTCAGAGAAAAGGTGCTGGATGGTACAGTTGATCTTCCCTATGTGAAGACTGATGAGCAGGTGGCAGACATCTTTACGAAGCCACTTAGCAGGGAGAAGTTTGAGTACTTCCGGGCTATGTTGGGAGTACATGGGATGAGCTTGAGGGGGAGTGTTGAGAGTCTTGATATCCCAAGCTCATCTACATCCGCAGTACATCATGAGCTTGAGAGGGGCTGTTGAGATTCAAGCTCGATGTCAGTGTGAGCCAGCTATGCTATGTGCTGGCAGATTAGGTAGGAACATGTGTGAGACATAAATGACCGCGTGTCCAGCTGGTCATAGTGTGTGGACATTAGCTAGGGTTAGATGAGTGTGTGGACATTAGCTAGGGTTAGATGAGTGTGGACACAACATATAGTGTGTTGTGTGGATTATGGATTAGTGCATTATGCTTTGTGTGAGAGTGGACATGGCTTCCCTCTATGTTTAGAGTTTGCAATATACATTAGGGTTTGCTCCTGTGTGTGTATCTCCTCCCCCTCTACCGTTCTTTCAACAAGCCATACGGCAGGCCTTCGCAAGCGGCTTGGATGGAGAGTAATCCCCATCCGAGCAACTACGAATCTGCCCACCTGGTGTGCTGCAAGAGTCTCGAACCAAGCGCCAGTGGCTATGTCCCATAGCGACTATCTCCTACTCGGAGAAAGAATCCTCATGTATGCATACATAGCCAGGGTCTCACGCTAGGTCTGCCACTATACGAACCACCAAGTGTCGATTCCTGGAGGCATCCGCACTCTTGGTATCAAAGAAATGTGCCAACTCCTAGAGTCGGCCTGCCATGTGTGTAATCTCCAAATCGCTCACATGGTAATAAAACTCAACTGCCTGTGTCTACAAAATACTAATAGCAAGATCCAGAGTCTACTCTCGGCGGTTGCTAGTGCTGCAAAGAGGGAAGGAGAAGGCCACCGCTGAATCAAGTGCCTCCTCCCCTCGGGCCGAAAGTATCACCATATGAACTCTGATAGGTGCTGGCTCATTGGGGCCCTCTGCTCCAAATAGGCGTGTAAAGGAGTAGTCCAAGGCCTTCGAGCACTGTCTAGTGTCGAGACTACTCAGCCAACTGTGGATAGACTGCGAATAGAGGATATCCGTGAAGCACGAATCAGCATGGTAGGTATCCTCTCTGTGCTCCTCTCTACGGTACACGAGCAAGGTCAGTGTGCTCAGTGTGCTCGCTGGACTGCAGGTGAATGCTAGTGCCTCCCGGGGAGCTGAGGCGAGCGGAGGGGGAGGAGGGGGGGCGAAGGGGGTGGGGAAGGAGACGCTGAAAATGCAGGAGCGAGAACGAGAGGAGGCGAGGGTGGAGGTGAGGCGGGAGGGGGGGACGGGGGAGGGGGGAGGGGGTGGAGGTGAAGGGGGGGCGCTGGAATCTCCTGATCCTCACTCTACACTGGGGTCTCCTCCTGGAGGGGAGCAAAGCTCTTTCTTACTGGAACCCAATGATGCTGAGGCTGTGTCTACTGGTGCGTCGGTCTCGGGGCATGTTGCTGTGGCTGTCTCCCTCTATGGCACCCCTATCCAGGCTGCCCAATTAGAGGTCTCTGTGCACTGAGCAGGCGTCCCGAAGGCTGCCTACCGAGCCGCATCTGTGAACGGGCCATTGGAGGTCTGCTACTGCGGTGAAGGTCGGGTCTCCTGCGAGGGCAGCCGACATGCCTGCATATATAAAACACTGGTTCAGGAGCCCCAAAAACTCCACTCTCTGATCGATCCATTCCCCCCCATCCTAGGTAACTGAATGACCTTTGGAAGGGAGGAGATGTCAGGAACCAAAACTCTAAGGTAGGCCCGCTACTCTAGCCACCACTGAAGCTGCAGTGGGGCCAGTCTCAAAGTACCAAGCCCACCAATGATCCTATCCTGGAGAGGAGCAGAAGGTACTCGCGGGCGAAGTCCAGGAAAGAAAACTGTGACATGGAATAGGTGCTCTCCCTGTTCGGCCGTTGTGCTGGGTCGAAACCATGCTGCCAATGTCTGAAGAAGGCCCGAGCACCCCTGATGTCAAGGGGACTCATGGCTAGGACCTGGGCCACACTCTGGGCTGTCTCAAACTCAATTTGGTAATGGCTGCGGCCCAGTAATTGAATGTCCAGGATCTTGCCCACATCTGCAAGAAGGTGGGGGCCTGGAGAAGATCCCGAATCTCTGCTCTGCTGGGGCGGGTGCCAACTATATGGCAGATGGTGGAATGTGCCTGGAGGCGTTCCACCTCTACGGCGAGGCTCACTTCCTCTTCTGGCGAAAGAGAAAGCCTGATGGGGGTATCCTCACAAGGGCGGGCGAGGGGGCTGTGAAAGAGTCCCTCTGAGGTGGGCGAGAGGGGCCTCCATCAGAGTCTGAGGGCGAAGTGGGACGGGGGAAGTGCAGAGTGGGGAGGGAAAGACCAAAAGCAAGGGGGGAGGGGCGGATGACAGAGGGGGGGAGGCGAGGGGGGAGGCGAGGGGGGAGCGGGAGCGGAAGGGCGCAAGAGGGGGGCACGAAGGGCGCGAAGGGGGGGCGGGGAAAGGGCGAGGGCAGGCGGGCGTGAAGGGGGGGTAGGGGCAGGCGGGTGCGAAAGGGGAGCAGGCGGGCAGACGGGCACGAAGGGGCAGGCGGGCACGGGGGGCAAGCGAACGCGAGAGGGGGGCAGGCGGCGGGCAAGGGGCCGGGGGGCAGGCGGACGAGGACGGGGGAAAAAGGGGGGGTAGACGGGTGCAGAAGGGGGCAGGGGGTAGACGGGTGCGAAAGGGGGGGCAGGCGGGCGCGAAAGGGGGGGCAGATGGGTGTGAAAGGGGGGCCGACATGTGGGCAGGCGGCACGAAAGGGGGGGGGCAGATGGGTGTGAAAGGGGGGCCGGCATGTGGGCAGGCGGGCACGAAAGGGGGGGGCAGATGGGTGTGAAAGGGGGGCAGGCATGTGGGCAGGGGGGCAGGCGGGCGCGAAAGGGGGGGGGGCAGATGGGTGCGAAATGGGGGCAGATGGGTGCAGAAGGGGGCGGGCATGTGGGCAGGCGGGCGCGAAAGGGGGGGGCAGATGGGTGTGAAAGGGGGGCGGGCATGTGGGCAGGGGGGACGGCGGCGCGAGCAGGCGAGACGAAGGCAGGAGAAGGGGGGAGACGAGAGCTTGAGTGAGCGCAATGTATGTCTTTTTGCAAACACCCACCTTGGATCCTTTGGATCTACTTTAAAGATGACTTACTCACAATGTTCTGGGAGGACAAATGTATCCCTCTGGTTGGATCCAAAACTTTATGTTATGTGGCAGGACAAATGTATCCCTTTGGTCAGGAATACAACTTATGCTTGGCCCTTGGCCTCATATGTACAACTTGTGTCCAAACTTATGTGTCCATCGCTTCATTACAAGAACACTCAAACCACACAAGAAACCAATCTTGTGGGACACTCAGTTGATGACAATTGATACACAATTGCTATACAGAAACCCCATCAAACCTTAACGCTTCTTACTAATACTGACATGTGACTTCTAATAGAGCTAGCCATGACTCAAGATTATTTCCCCTCAACTAGCAATGTACACCATTAACTAACTATTCTGATGCTCACCTAACAAAAAATTGACCCTATACCTCCTCAACTAATTATGAATTGGTAAACATCAAAACATAAGTCTATATATCCATTCACAACAACTGACACAACTTACACAAACCCAAATCTCTATCTTCTTTATATAGACTAAACAACAATGTCCTAATAGCCCCTTGGGACTTGGGCACCAACATATGAGAAGAGAACACAATAAGCTCAAGGATCCTTCGTAAGAAGACCCCGGTGGGCAGTACTTCAAAACTCCATCTTCAACAGCTACAGTTATTGAACTGGGTCAAGTATCTAACAGAGAAGCTGACAACCTTGGGACACACCTCTTGGCCAATTCTCGAGCCTCCAGCCCTCTCTCTACTTTGATCCACAAATAACTCCTCTCACACTATGTTATTCTTTGTGACGTTCAACATTTGCAAGATCTCTAACATGGATCTTTAAACAAGAAATTAGACCTGCAAGAGTCCACTCAACTGCAATTTCTCCTCTTCTCTCTGGTGGTTTCTCTCAGTGTGGAGAGTCCTTAAAAAAACTCCATTATTCTCCTTGAACCTTGTTGCCTTGCTTCTTTTGGAACGCATCATTGCCTAGATTCCTTCGGTCATCATACGCTTTCTATTCTCATTTTGTATATCTATGCTTATCCACTTTGTTGCACACGTGTCTCTTCACCACCTATGATTCCCCATACACCATCATATGTTCTTTTCTCCCATATATACATCATCTTGGGAAGGGGCTTAGGATTCACCTCACATATAGTCCACCCCTCTACTACATCCTTTGAGCTCCAAATCTTCTCTTCTAAATATCACTTAAAAATAGTTTTATTTACAGCATCGACAACACCACACAACATTTCAACATCCCCCTGAATCAAAGGGGTATAACATCATCTTTCATAGCCTTCCCGTTACATTTATCCACCCACCTGAATCAAATACCTGCAAACTATTTACAAACCCCTTCAGCACTTTTCCCTTAGCAAAGAGCTCAATTCAACCATATTTCTTGCTATCCCTTTTATTAGTTCCTCCATCCACATGCACCCTTGTACCATCATTCAACCCATATCCTCTCCTCAACCTATGTGCCTCCATAAGGCATTCATCCCGCTTCCCAAATGCATCTGTATCTACAAGAAAAACATTTTCCTCTTCCTCAAACACATCCTTCTTATTACAAGGTGAGTCATCTAGCCCACTAGCTAAGTCATTAACATGAACAAAATGATCAAATCCCGGCATGGAGTCACACAAGCTTTGTTACATCATTGATTTCCCCATAAAACAATAGATGCATTATTACCATCATCCTGCTCACTCTCTACTACACCCAAGCTTGGTCCCTTCTTCAAACAATCTACCTTAGACAAGCAATAACTCCCCTTAAACATAACGCCATAGTCACCTCACTTCATACCCATACGCCCCACATCCATATCCTCAACCACATTTGCAGAAATTCCCTCATCATCCACTTCTAAACAGGCATCATCAATATCATCCAAGAAAGTACTAACAAAACATAGAGGAGCATCTTCCAGCTCATCTTGAACACATGCATCCTCTATGACATCTTTTGAATTCCCCATCACATGTAGTACACACTTAGGTATTTTCTCCACAATGCCATCATCCTCCAATTCCCTTCTTGAAACACATAGTCAGAATCCTTCAAACTTGTATATGCCTCCTATCAAAGCATATCAACAGTCACCCCAAAGATTCCATGAGCATCAATGCCGGTATCTTCCACTACTCACTCAAACATACTTTGATCCAAATCTATTTCCTCATCTAACCCATCCAAAGACCCCGTCACTTCCACAAAAGCTCCAGTCATGTCCACATTATCAAATTGATTTGGGGGTTTCTCTTGATCCCAATCAACTCCCAGAATCTCGAGCATAGCAACATCCAAATTCCCTACTTGAACAGTCAACTTCTGTACCTCCTGATGCAGACCGCTCTTACCCTTACTTGGTTTCACAACCCTCAGCGCCTCCATAAAGGTTCCCTTCTCTATATGCATATCCATAGGAACTACCAGCTTGTCTACTTCTCTTTTATTCCTTGTCAGCTACTACTTCCTCATCTTCTTCCTCCATTGCTCAGTTGTTTGCCGGATCCTCAGTGCTTTGACAAAGGTTCTTGGATCTTTCAACTCCACCTTCACTCTGCCTGATGCGCTCATGCAACACACAATGAGCTTGTCTTTTTTTAGAAAATCAGGTGGCACCTCATTCTCACCCAAATCTTCCAGAAGCTTTCTCCAAATAGCCTTAAATCTTCCAACAAAGGTTGACATGTCTTCACACTCTCCCTGATTCAGCCGATGAAGCTCCTTCCACAAATCCTCTGGCTATCACCTTTCCCATACTTTCTCTTCAAGGCTCCCTTCAAACTATCCCAACGTTCTTTGTCAGCATCCATGGCCTCACATGCAAACCACTCTGGCTGCATCTTCCAACAATAGATATGCTAGTCTCAACTTATAGGCATCCTCATCTCTGTTATTTCTCAAAGCCACCAATTCAATCCTCCTAAGGAACCAGTGGGAAACCTCCTCATTATTTTGACCTATAAACACCTCATATCCAAACTCAACCATTTGTCTTGAGTTGAACAACAGGTGGGTTCCAACTTGTTGCTAACCGAAACCCTTAACAAGAATTGTCTAATCATCATCAGTGGGGGCACCAAAGCATGTGTGGTGGTCCAGGTGATGGCCTCTACTACACCACTAGCATGCACACAAGAACAAGACACAATGGGATCAGAACTAGGGGACACTGTAATCCTAGCTCCAAGGGCACCAATCAATCTGGCTTCTATCCTCTACCCTCAAGCTGACTCAACTGGACACTTTAACACCCTCCCAACCTCCTTATCTGATGCAGCTGTCCTCCTCAATCACATCCACTCATTTCCAAATCCTCTTATCATACACATATATAGCTCAACTCAAATGACATCCAACTGACTCGAAACCTCCTCCAACTGACATAGATGTGACTAAAAACTACCTTTGAATGGTTGATGTTGCCTCCAATCCAAAACACGTCCTCTAGGATCATCTACTATCCTCCAAGGTTAGCTACCCTTAAAATCACAACCGTAGGACCTTCTTGGACATTCTGTTGACCCTTTTTTGACCTTTGTGCTGACTGAATTTTGCCTCAAAACCCTAACACAGAACTGGCTAACTCAGAGTCTCTCAACTAAAATAGTATCTTTCCTCAAGTGTCCTCTGTCATCCCCGTCGACCCTTGGGCAACAGCAAACTGATCAAGATATCACACTAATGACTCTCTACTGTGGCAGGTACAAGCCCACAACTAACTGCTCTTTCCAATCCAACTCAGCCAACACTACTAGGTTAGAATTTCTCTCCTCTGTGTCAGTTGTCTGACACTTCTAAACTTTGAGAACACTCAAACTACACTAGAAACCAGTTGCGTGGACACTATGCTATGAACGTAGCTAATACATAGCTACTACAAAAACCCCATCATACCACAAACCCTATGACTACTGACATTTGACTTCTGACAGTCAGTTGTTGTGACTCAAGATCACTTCCCCTCAATTCAAACTAACCTAAACAAGAAATCTACATCATCTAATTTCTGACAGTTAGCTATGACTCGAGATTCCCCTCAACTCAAACAAACCTAAATAAGAAATCTACACCATTACCTGACTATTCTGATGCTCAGTTGTTGACACAAAATTGACCATGTACCTCCTCTAATTGAGTCAGGATTGACTCAGTAGAAAATCCTTGGTCATTAAACTAACACCCATAGGGGTTCAACCTCTATAAACTCAATGAAAACAACACACATATCATAGCTAAACATCAAAACAGAAGTCTATATATCCATTCACAACCAACATAGTTTACACAAACCCAACTCTTTGTCTTCTTTATATAGACTAAACAAGAGTTTCCTAACAGCCCTGGGACCTGGGCACCAACATATCATAAGAGAACATAATAAGCTCAAGGATCCTTTGCAAGAAGACCCCAACAAAAATACTACAAAAATACTTCAAAACTCCATATTTATAGCTACAATCAGAGAAAAAAATGAACTGGGTCATTATCTAACAGAGAAGCTGCATTGAGAACCCAGGGACACACCTCTTGGCCAATTCTCCAGTCTCCAGCCCTCTCTCTGCTCTGATCCACCAAAAAATCCTCTCACTGCACTATTCTTTGTGACCTTCAACATCTGTAGGATCTTTGGCCTGCAACTCTAAACAAGAAATGAGACCTATAGGAGTCCACTCAACTGCAATCTCTCCTTTGTTCTCTGGTGGTTGTTCTCAGCCACCGTGACTTGGAGAGACCCTTCAAAAAAACTCCATTTGCCTTCTTGAACCCCGTTGCCACCTTGCATCTTCTAGAACGTATCACTGCCCAGCTTCCTTGGGTCACCATATGCTTTCTATTCTCGTTTAGTGCATTTGCGCTTATCCACTTTGATTCACTATATACCATCATATGTTCTTTTCGCCCATCTATATATCATGTTTGGGAGGGGCTTAGCATTCACCTCACAATGCTGCTATGATCGAGGAAGAATACTCTCACTTGCATGATGCTTCCTTGATGAGGAGTCCAGCTAGATCTCTCCTGAAGTCAAACCTTTGAAAGTACGGTTTGAGCCGTTAGCTGTTCACACAAGTGTCTTGTGAATTTTTTCTTGAAACATCCTGTAACTAATAGCTCCCATTTGAGAACTTCTTGATGATGATAAAAGGACCTTCTCAGCAATGAAAAAAACTTCTTATCCTTGGTTGTCAAAATAACAGTCATACTTGAGCACTAATGAACCTTCTTGTAGATCCTTCATTCCTAGACCTTGATTGTACTTTAGCCTCCACTTCTCTACTTGTTTCATGTAGTGAGTGATTTCTTCTTGTCTATCCATTGCCAGTCATTCCAGATCAAACAACCTCCTTTGAAACTTTGTGTTTGATCCCAAACCATTGTCTACACTCAATCTGAGACTTGATAGCTCTACTTCAATGGGCAGGAGAGCCTCCTAGCCATATACGAAGTGGAAAGGTGTGAAATTGTTGATGTCTTGAAGGTGGTCCTATAAGCACACAAAGCTGCTAAAAGATACCTGTCCCACTCCTTTGTCTTGTTGTCTGCCTTCTTAGTGATGATCTTGTAGATAATTCCATTAACCTTTTCCACTAGCCCATGACATTGAGGGTATTATGGGCTAGAGTTCCTATCCTTAATTTTTAGCCTTTGCATCAAGTCCGTCTCACAAGATCGGAGTGGAAACCCGGTCCTATGTCTGAAATTATCTCCAACAGAATCCCAAATCTATAGAAAATGAATTCAAAAATAAACTTACATCTCGGGCTGTGATTCTTGCTGTTCTCATCGCCTTTTTGACCCATCTTATGATGTAGTCTACCCCAATGATGATGTGCTTTTTGCTAGAACTGGTCCTAGTAGGGAGAGGACCTATTGTATCCATGCCCCACTTCTCAAATGGGACAAAAGAATTGATGGGTGTTTGAGGCTCATAAGAAAGCCTCTTGTCCCCTATTGTTTGTCATTCCTTGTATGTTTTACACCAGTGTGCTGAGTGCATGACAACTCCTTAAACAGACTCAATTTCCTAGGAATTTGGTACCCTTGTTAAAATCAAATCCTTACCCGTGCAGTAAAATTCACCATCAACAAGCCTATACCAGACTGCCTTCCTTGCCAACCAACCATCATTTTTGCTTCCTTGTCATGTGAGTTGGGCTTTCCCCTAGCTCCCAAAACTGTATGGTCTCTTGAAGGTGATCTTGCCCTTCAAATAAGGGTTCTTGAAATTTGATAGCTCTTAGAAAAGGTGTCTCTAGCATGTCATTGGGGCTAGTGTATCTACCTCCTTGTTGCTATTCCTAGCCACATGTGTGACTTGTATGACATCAAACTCCTGCATGAGCTTCTTGACCTTTCTTAGCCAAGTGTTTAAACTAGAATTTCAAGTGCCTTGAATTTGTTTAATTAACTACAACAATGTATCACCTTTAACATTCAACCTTTTTACCCCATGATCCAAACATAATTTGAGACCCATGACAAGAGTGGAATATTCTTCTTCATTATATGACATCAAACTCCTGCATGAGCTTCCTGACCTTTCTTAGCCAAGTGTTTAAACTAGAATTTCAAGTGCCTTGAATTTGTTTAATTAACTACAACAATGTATCACCTTTAACATTCAACCTTTTTACCCCATGATCCAAACATAATTTGAGACCCATGACAAGAGTGGACTATTCTTCTTCATTGTTGGAATTTATCCCCTCCAAAACTTCTCCTTTCTTGAGAAAGATATCCCCTCAAGGATCATGAATTATGACACCACCTACAGCTTGACCGCGATGCTGAGCAGCGGTTTTTCCACTGCTAAGCATCACTTTTTTGATGAAATTTCGCTATCCAGTGTAGCTTGCATAGGAATAAAAAAACGTTGCTATACTGTAAAAATATCCCGCTTTTTATGCCTCTTCTTGTGCCGTCGCGTAGCTTTATCTTTTTAATTACAACAATAAACTTGTACTCTTAAGTTTTCTTTACAGGTTTATGCCTTATCTATCACTTCTACCTCTCCTTCCCTTCCTCCTCAAGCTCAAGCAAGGTATGTCTACTCTTTTTATTTATCTCCTATGCAAACAAGCTTTCCATGACAGCTTTCTTATGAATATTTCCTTTCTATTTCCTCTCTTTTAAGTTTTTCTTTCTTCTTTTTTCCTTCTTATAGAAGCTTAACCATTACGAGTATTTTCCCTTCTTCTTTTTTCCTAATTAAGAGCTCTCCATTAAAGCTTCATATGGTAAGAGATCTTGATTTTTCTTAATACTTTTTTTTTCTTGACTTGGTTTAATTTTGTAGGGTTTCAGTACATACAAGCCTCATAAGAGATCTCTTTCTTGTATGTTTCTTCTTTCATGCTTTTACATGTTTTTAGGGTTTGTAAGTTTTAGGGCTTTTAAGATTAGGGTTTGATATTAATACTTTTTTTTTCTTATTTTGGTTTGATTTTGTAGGTTTTCAACATATACAAGCTTTACGAGATAAGAGATCTCTTTCTTGTATGTTTCTTCTCTTATGATTTTACATGTTATAGGGTTTGTTATTTTTTCCATGCTCCATGCTCCACACATGCCGGTAGCTTCTAATGCATGCCAGTAGTTACCAATTCATGCGGATAGCAACCTAGACATGTCGGTAGCTTCCTAGGCATGCTGGTAGCAACCTAGGCATGCCAGTAGCTTCCTAGGCATGTCGGTAGCTTCCTAGGCATGCTGGTAGCAACCTAGGCATGCCAATAGCTTCCACTGTATGCCGATAGCTTCCTAGGCATGCCGATAGCTTCCAATGCATGTTGGTAGCAACCTAGGCTTGCTGATAGCTTCCAATGCATGTCGGTAGCAACCTAGGCATGCCGGTAGCTTTCAAGGCATGCCGGTAGCAACCTAGGCATGCGGGTAGCACCATAGGCATGTCAGTAGCCTTATGCATTAGCCATATGATAAGGCTATATGCATAAGGCCATATGTATGAGAGTTTTAAGTATTTATGTTTTTTCTTAGATAGATGGAAAATAACTTGCGGCATGATGTTACACATGAAGGAGGAGTCCATATACCAACAATATTTGTAAGTATATATTGGCCTCAAATTGTATCTTATCTTTTAATTAAAGAAGGTTATCTTAAATAACAACTTTCTAAAATGTTCATTTGTTTGTATGGCTATAGCTTGAAGTAGTGGATCACCCCCTATGCAAGATGAATATGATTTTGCATTACAACGGGGTTTGGAAGCTCTATTTGAAAGGGTGCAAGATGAAGGATATATTGTTATTACTAGAGAACATGCTTGGCAAACATGGCAAGTAAGTACATTTCTAAACCCTAAACATCTTTATTTTTGCAAAACTGATTTCCACTTGCGATAGTTTTATTGTGTTTTAGGATAATGTAACTAGAAACGATGGTGCAAATGTCCAAGCAAGAAGTAATGGAAATGTAAGAAGCAAAGGGGGTGGAGCTATAAGAAATAATAATAATCACAATGCATGAGATGTAGACTCCCTCAATGTAGCCCCTAGCTCCATAGTTTTTCATTACGCTTTATTTTGTATATGAGCTTTTTGGATCATATACTTATGAAATTCTGCCAAGTATTGTAATTGAATTTTGACATTCCTAAAACCATGAATTGTAATTGTCCTTTTTTTGGTATTTGTCAAGTTTTATTTACATTACACTTGTCCATGCGATGATTGAGTAGAACATGAAGTTGTGTTAGTTTTACTATGTCAACATTAGAAAATAAGATCTAAGGCAGACTGGGAGCTATTGGGCTGAGGCTGTGTCTATAGCAGTTTATATCATGAACATGACTCCTATTGTAGCCATACATGATGTAACACCAAAGGAGAAGTTTACTGACAAGAAACCCGATTTGTCTCACTTGAATGTTTTTGGATGTATTGCATATGTGCATGTGCTAGATGAGTTGCGTACCAAGCTAGATCCAAAGGCAGAAAAATGTGTGTTTATTGGGTACTTCGCAGATCAAAAGGGATATAGATGCTATAATCCTGCTACACGTGAATTGAGGGTAAGCATGGATGCTGTATTTGATGAGATGAGTAGGTAGTATGCTGCTGAAAAAGATGTTGGGGCTGATGTAAGTGGAAACGTGGTTGCAAAGAATGCAAGTCAACAATCACAGTCATTGAGTGGACCAGGAGAGTCCTCATCCAGCAGTTCTTTTGATAGACCATGGAGTGGCAAGCTACGTCATAATACCAGCCCTGAAAATGTTGTTGGTACATGACACAAAGGCAAAGAGAAAGTGGTTGAGCCCCTTGGTATGCTTGATATTTCTGTAGGGCATTATCTTGTTGATGGAGAGTTTAGTGGCTCGAAGATGAGCCTTGATGGACGAGCTTGGGATTCCAGCAATGAGGACACCTGGTGTGAAGAAGGCTATGCAATCTGTGAATGTAAAGTTACAAAGATATGGAAGAGTCAAAAACCCTGTGTGTGCAGAGGTTGACTTATGATGGTTATGTGGCACATCACTATGCTTATATGGCAAAAGTTGTGCAGGTTGTAGAACCCACATGTTTTGATGAGGCTATTGGAAATGTGTGTTGGGAGAAAGCTATGGATGAGAAGATGGATGCATTGTATGGAAATGAGGCTTGGGATTTGGTGCCATTGCATGAAGGCAAGAAAGCTATTGGCTATAAGTGGGTGTATAAGGTGAAACATAACAGTGATGGTAGCATAAGAAGGTACAAAGCTAGATTGATAGCCAAAGGATATGCGCACACATGGGATTGATTATGAGGAGACATTTGCTCTGATTGCAAATGATGGCAACTGCAAGAGCCGTGATTGCGGTGGCTGCACCTAAAGGCTGGTTTTTACATCAAATGGATGTAAAAAATGCATTCTTCAATGGTGACTTGCAAGAAGATGTGTATATGGATCAGCCACTTGGTTTTGAGGATACAGGTCACTCAGAGTATGTGTGTAAGCTTCGTAAGGATTTGTATGGGGTGAAGCAAGCTCCACGAGCATGGCATGATATGATTGCTGAGAATCTTGTCACTATTGGTTTTCATATGGTAGATGCAGATCACTCTTTGTATGTGCACAAGAGTGATAAGGATATTGTGATCATCACCATATATGTAGATGATCATATTGTTGGGGGTGACAACTTGGATGAGATTGAGCATGTGAAAAGTCTTGTTAAAAGGAAGTTTGAGATGAAGGATTTGGGAGATTTGTGCTACTTTTTGGGAATTGAAGTCATTAGCACACCTGAGGGTATTTGGTTGTCTCACATAGACAGTATGTATTGGACACGTTGTCCAAGTATGGGATGGCTTATTATAAGTCATTCTTGATGCCATTAGATCAAAATGGCAAGCTTAGTGCAGATGCAGGTTATGTGTTGGAGGATCCCACTATGTACAGGAAGATTGTGGGGACTTTGATCTATCTCACGATTAGTAGGCCAAATTTGAGTTACACTATTGGCTTAGAGAGCTAGTTTATGCAAGTTGCGGCTCAAAACACATCTTGACAATGTGCGACGCACACTTCGGTATTTGAGGGCAACTATTGATTATGCATTGTTTTATGTAGAACAGGTGTACCATTGGAGCTATATGGATACACAAACGTAGATTGGGTAGGTAGCATCTTAGACAAGAGATCGACCAGTGGATTTATGTTTTCATTAGGGAGTGCTGCTGTGACATGGAGCAGCAAGAAAAGTAGCCCACAGTTGCCTTGTCGAGTACATAGGAGCTGTGGTGGCAACGTGTGAGGTAGCCTGCATAATGCTTATTTAAGCTACTTGGTTGATTTAGGGTTGCATGTGGAGAGAAAGGTTGTCATATATTGTGAAAATCCTAGTAGTATACAATTGGCTAGGAATCCAGTTTTCCATGCACGGATGAAACACATTGAGATACATTACCACTTCATCAAGATACATTGAGGTACATTACCACTTCACAGAGAGAGAGTCTTGGCAGCGACATCGACTTGGCCTATGTCAGCACATAGGATCAGGTCACTGACATCTTCATGAAGGCCTTAGGAGCTAAGAAGGGCCGTAAATTTTGAGATATGCTTGGAGTTCATGAGCTAGAGTTGAGCTTGAGGGGGAGTGTTGAGATGTCAAGCTCAGCATGAGCTGACACTCACGAGGCCCCTACATGACCGTTTAACATTTACATCACTGGTGGGTTTAGTACTGGCACCGACATATCTTTGTCCCACCAGAGATTCTATAGTTGGATTACACTAACTAGTCCACACCTACCCACTCCTCTTAGTGTGTTCACATTATGGACCGCTTGTATATACCCTATTATGTGTGTTAGTCACTTTATTTCTTTGTAGACCTTTTTTTGTGCGAAGAAGAAGAAGAATTTTCAATCTCTCACCTTATGTGTTCTCTTATAGGGTTTGTGTGAGTGTGTGTGCTTGCAAGAGCTGAAGCTCTCTTCTCCCCTGCATCTTTTCAATTACCACTGGTGAGACCCATTCTGCATTTTCCCACTGGATAGATGAACCCTGCACGAAGAAATGTCTTCACTTCTCCCAATAGTGCCTCTCTTTGTACTACTCCCAATCTCCTTAGTTTTTGTGCTACTGGATTTGCTTCCTCCTTTAAATCAATGTGGTGCTCAATCACATCAGATACCCCCATGATGTGTGTGTAGTTGGTGATGAACAAATTATGATGCTTCCTTAGCATGCTAAGATACGTTTCCCTCTCTTTCTAGGTGGAAAGACTCTTGGATAACATCCCTTCTAGCTTCCATTCATCAACCTCAAGCATGGTAGTATCTTCCTCTCGCCTAGGAGAAATAGGCTCTCTAAGGACTAGACCCATCACTTCCAATGAACTATCCTCACTTTCACTACTCATCTCATTCCTTGCTTGATGGTGCAATCTAACTAGAACTAAACTCATCTACTATGGCCTCATACTTGAGATTCACTTTCTTTCAACTTTCATGTTATATGTGATGGTCTTCCTTCCTCCTCCTTCCTCATGGCATGGCTTTTATACTAGCATCTTGATTTCCCAATGTTGGTTTACCTTCATTTCTATTAGCCAAGGTCTCCCTAGAATCAATGGATAGCCATAACATACATGCCTATAGGTCCTTCAACCCCACAAACAGTCACTCTCACCCCTTTGACTACTTGCACACACTTCACTCGGGCTGAAACTTGTTCCCTTGCTACTTCTCCCCCTTTAGCTACTTGAGCTTGATACTCTATCTTTTGACCTAGCCAATTGGAGTGCCTCTTCAAACATTCTCAATAATTTTTCCTTGACCTTCTCTCTCAATGGTATAAAGAGCCACTACAAGGGATCGGGCTCATACCCGCGCTCCTAGCCCGCTAAAAATGACTTGTGGAAAAAAAGTAACGGGCCCGTGTATGAGCACGTGTATAATCGCGGCCAGAGACATGCGTGTAAAAGCGCGTGTATAGAACCAGTCAGACGTGCTGATACGAGGGCGTATACACGTGTTTTGTCAGTTTAGCTATGCTTAGACGCGCTGATACGAGGGTGTATAGCTGCGCTTATACACGCGCATTTCACAAAGTATCCACGTATATACACGCGACTTTTGCAAAGTTGACGCGTCTATACACGCAAACAGAGAGAAAAAAAAATCCACGTATATACACGCAAATAGAGAGAAAAAAAATATAGAGAGTGCTATTTGGTACGTGAGTGCTGTTTCAGCACCCAATAGCGCTCTCTGGATTTTTTTTTTGGGTGCATTGCACCATCCACGAGGAAGATTTAGTGCATTGTCATTACACATTCAAGAACGACATGAATGTATACATTGTCAATACACGATTCAAGACAGACATGAATGCAATACTATCAATTCACGATTCAATATTACTATCAAAATTTTATGTGTACACATATATACAAGGGAGTCCATATGTCAAAGTAGCCCATGGCTTCAGTTTTACAAAAATATATATACAACCACATCCTTAATATGGAATGTGATACTATAAGTCTGAGTACTACTCAGACCCAAATGATGACTCGCTGCTCCCTCCATGATCAGATGAGCTCACATCAGTCGGAATGTCCGATGAGTAGTGCTCACGTCCAGCAAGAGTAGTGGCAGCGGGTGGATCATCAGTGGAAGGATCATCAGCAGGTACAGCAACAGCTTGTGCCTGTTCAAGTAATATATAGTATATAAGTATATATATATGTAATTCAATAAACCAAAATCATTCGACCGTATGGTCTCATGGCCATCTCAAACTGCATGCTCGTAATACGTCCCTCGGCTTTGAAGAGGGCCCATGTGTCACGTCTGCTATGCCGCTGAGCATACCCAATATCGTGGGCTGTGGGCTTCCTCCCCATAACCCGTCGTTGCGCTGTATCATAATCAACACAATTTGTAAGATTAAAACAATCATAGAATCAATGAATTAAGTAAACAATCAAATAAAGTGGCAAGATACTTTATGAACTTTGCCTCCCATGACTCAACGCCGCCAGATCCGAAATGCGAGGATCCAATGGTCTCCATCTAGATCCGTCGTGCCTCCACATGCTGCCTGCTCTTCACGCCACCCTTTGCTCATTTCTTTGCCTCCTTCCACTCGCGTTTGTGCGCAGCAGTGGGACAGGTTTCTCGGCAGGATAGCCACCCGCAGCTACATTTAGCCCATCATCATACGCGAGTTTCTTAAGGTGAGATCTTTTATTACTTAAAATCTCCCTTATTCACGTCCTCCCCATACATCCGAGAATGTTGCATGTGGGGGATTGGGGTACCGACTATGTATAACATCTATCACCTCCCTAACTAATCGGCTATTTTGATCTTTAAATCTAATAAAACAACTTCTATACAAGTTTGAAACTACCCCACGCATGTACTCCATTACCTCTTTCCCCCTCGCATCCATCACTACCCCGCCCCTATCCGTCACATCATAGCAGATCACTCCCTCCACCTCTCTCACCTCCTCCTCATCCTCACTGTCTCCTCTAACTCTTCTCTCTCTATCTCCTCTCTCACCGCGTGCACTACTACCTCCCCCACCAAAGCACCCGCCGCATCCTCCACTCCCACTCTTCCTACTGTGGAGTCGCGATTGGGGGATTTTCTACGTGACTGTGGCTATGAGGGAGTACGTGATGGTGCAGCACGCAAAGTGTCGATGAGATGATGCTGGAGCTTCGGGATCTATTGTCAGAGATGAGTGGGAAAGGGATGACAATAGCCCTGCACCACCCCACGAAGTTGTGAAAGAGAAAGTGTTTGATGATATGGTGCGATATCTTTTTAGGGATGATCCCAAAGGTATGGAAGACGATGATATGGAACAAGAGCATCTTTACAAGGCTTCATTGACACCGGCTTTTGAAGGGTGCACATTCTCTATTTTACGTGCTTCACTTGAACTACTCAATATACAAACAATTTATGGATGGAGCAATGCAAGTCTTGACACATATTGAAGTAAGCATTCTAACTTGCAAATTTGAATTAGTGGTTTAGGGTTTAGGGTTTAGGGTTTAGGACTAATTGATGATATTGGATGCAGGCTATTATCAAACATGCTTCCAAAGGGGAATAGACTACCCACCTCAAGAGACATAACGAGGTGCTATGTGACATCTCTTGGAGGATTGGATTATGATTGCATGCATGCGTCAATGATTACATTCTCTTTCGTGGGACGCATAAGGAGGCTCGACATTGTTCCACTTGTGGTGAAGCAAGGTATAGAACAGATGTGAAGAGTTTTGATGTACCTCATAAAGTCTTGTGACACTTTCCTATAATTCCTCGCATCAAACACATGTTCAAGTGCAAATCCATAGCAGAGCTCATGTCATGGCATTCCTCACATCGATCGGATGATGGCATGTGGAGAATTCCCCAGACACTCCTGCTTGGAAGCATATTGAAGATGAGTGGCCCAGCTTTAAAACAGAGCCCAGAAACTTGAGACTTGGCCTAGGTGTGGATGGAGTTGGTTTCAAAAGCACCGCATATAGCGTGTGGCCAGTTGTGTTGGTGAATTACAACCTTCCACCATGAATGGTGATCAAGAAGGGACATCTTATCTTTTCCCTTCTAATTCCAGGGAAACATAAAGTCAAGCATATGGATGTTTATCTCAAACCGTTGATTGATGAGTTGGAGGAACTATGGAGAGGTGTTGCGGTGGTGGACATTAGTAGGCCTCCCTCCTCTCGACACTTCGAATTTGACTTAAAAAAAAAAGCAGTGTTGATGTGGACAATGCATGACTTTCCAGGATATAGCATTGCGGTGGAGAGGTGTTGCGGTGGTGGACATTAGTAGGCCTCCCTCCTCTCGACACTTCGACTTAAAAGCAGTGTTGATGTGGACAATGCATGACTTTCCAGGATATAGCGTTGTTCTAGTAAGAATTCCAATTTCCTCCCTACTCTAATACTATTGGCTATATTAATTATAACTATTGACTTTATTATTCTAACTTACCCCCTAGCTAGAATTCTACTATAGCCAGGAAAACATCATAGATAATTTCTTGCTACTAGTACTTTTAATGAGCACCCGGACACACACATTTGTTAAGGTCGGAAGTTTACCATAATTTTATGAAAAGTTTACGTAGATGCTTATTCCGGTGTCAATTTTGAGTGTTGTAAAATCCTATTCTAGGGTAAAGTTATGCACATATTTCAAATTTGGACTCAGAACTTTAAGATTATAAGTAGAAATAGCTCAATTATCAAAATGACTCCTAAGGGAAGAGTTGGAGCCGTGTTCGGAGCATTCTCTCTTGTGTTCTTGTCATGCACGCTTCGTGGGACAACATTTTGGCATCCTCAAGGAGGAGCCATACTTTCCACTCACCCATAGCTTGTGCAATCACGACCTCAAAAATCTAGATGGATTGCAATTTGGAGTCCATATACAGTTTACTTTATGAGCAAAAGAGACTATGTCCTTACGTTTAGAGCAAGGCTCGCACGAAACAAAACTAGATGGCTGGGGGGGAGGAGAAGGGTTCTCCTCTTAAGTCTATTCTCAGAGAGAGAGAGAGAGAGAGAGAGAGAGAGAGAGAGAGAGAGAGAGAGGTGATGCGAATTGCATTGGCAACACTGTGGAGAAGCATCATAAGATTTTCGTTGCTATTGTGCAATATTTGAAGTTCCATACACATGGTCTGGATGATGAGGCAAGGGTAGAGATATTAAGTAATGTAGTTCACAACACACATCCTTGAGGGACTTATACTATGGTTATATGCAGAATGCAAATGCCCAAAGCTCTTTGATAATAGGGATACAAAATACACTCAAGATTGTGAAGTAGCCTAAAACCACTGATGAATTATTCCTTAAATGTGCTAGAATCATGATGGTACTGAATTCCAAAATAGATAGACCAAAAGAAAACATTATAGATTCTTAACATACATAGAAGAAAGTTCTATGCTGCTTAGAAAGAAATTACAGAAAGAGGTGTTATGCTACTAGAAAGAAATTATAGAAAGAGGTGTTACCACCACTACATTTGTGTCAGTGAGACAAATACGTACAAAGGGAATAATCACAAATCAGGTGGAGTTAGTATTGTCATTTTGGACAATCCATACTTGAGTTTCACCAAATAAAAAGGACATGTGTTAAAAGCGTATGGGACAACCCCTCCACAAGACAAGGAAGGGAGGCTATGGAAGCTTAGCTGCAGAGGTTGTTGGGAGCTTGGCTCAAAAAGAGCTTGCTATAGGAGCTTGGCTGCAAAGGGATATTGAGGAGAGTCCCCACCTACTACTAGAAGCTTAATTGTAGAGAGGTTTTTGGCAGCTTGGCTGAAAAAGGGCTTTGTTGGGCTGCAAAGGGCTAGAGTAATTTGGAACTCTTATAAGTTGTTCATCACCCCAAGTTATAGAGACATTACCTCTTGGGGCACAAGTTACAGCTTGTAATCGACCAACAAGAGTCTAAAGTGGATCTTCACCCAGCCTAACCTCAATATGAGGCACAAAAGATGGGTTGAAATCCTACAAGAACATGACGTTGACATCAAATTCTTCCCTCCTACAACTTGGGAAGGATAATCTGGTAGCAAACACACTTAGCCGCAAATCTTTCTTGAGTGCAATTTCTATGTCAAATGACTGTATACTTATCAAGGTGAAATAGGTCTCATTTCATGACGCTAGACTGATCAAGGTGAAAGAAGTCTTGTTTCATGACCCCAAAAAGAAGTCTTGTTTCATGACCCCAAAAAGAAGTCTCGTTTCATGATCTTGACTACCAAACAATGGTGAAGCTAGTCAAAGAAGGAGGAATCTCAGAGAAGGAAAAACATCTAATCAAGGGTTACTTCAGCCATGATGGGTGTCTCTAATTCAATCACATGCTATGTATTCCTCTAAGGACCCTTCCTCCATGAAGCTCATGATAGCCCCACTGTCATCACAGGGCACCCATGCTATGCAAAGGTGTTTGAATGCTTTAAGGAGGATCTATCATTGGGCAGGCTTGAAAAATGATGCCCTCCTTCGATACTTAAAGCAGTGTGTCTCATGTCAAAGGATCAAAGCTAAAAGAGTCAAGATTCTTGGAAATATTTATCCCTTAGATATTCCTCAAATGAAGTGTGAATGCATTAGTATGGATTTTGTGACAAGTCTCCCCCACACTACTGTACAAGGAGGGTATGATTCCATTTTTGTAGTGGTGGACTTGATCACTAAAGTAGCTCATCTTATATCGGCCAAAGAAAACCTTAAAAGCTTCTAATGTTGACCAATTATTCATTAAGGAGGTCTTCAAGCTTCATGGTTTAGTGAAAAGGAAAGTCAAAAATCAAGACTTTGACATCACTTCAAAGTTTTGGAACTCCTTATTTCAGGCCCTGGGTACTCAACTTTTCTTTAGTACAACTTACCATCCAGAGAGACTGA